>NW_009229173.1:5483-5701 GCF_000690835.1 Fulmarus glacialis
GAGAGAAATCACGTTAAAAAAATTAATTACACACCTGAAAACAAAATCTGGCTGCTCAAGTGCACATCAGGGATAAATAGTGTGCTCCAAATTAGACAATTTACAGCTTGGGTAAGTAATGAAGGAACCCAGCTGGGCGTGAAAGCGGAGGGGGAGAATGACCTTGGAGGGGCTCAGGGCTTCCCCTCCCCAGATCCCCCGACTCCCCAGACGCCCCT
>NW_009229174.1:0-15058 GCF_000690835.1 Fulmarus glacialis
GGCTTTGCGGTTTATTAAAAAGCCCTTTTCGTCAGGCTGCCGCCATCCGAACACGTAATTCAGAATAAAAACATTCACCTTCCAGCGGTTCTCGAGAGAACTTGGAAGAGAGTCGAACGTTGGTCTTCACCCAAAAAATTCACTGTAATGCGAAGTGGGGACGGACTTCATGATGGAGATAATTAGCCGCGGCGTTTGATAGCAGATTGTGGGCTAAGAGGCTTATTTGACATAATAACGCCAGTCACTGCAGCGGAGCTCAGTGGTGCCTGGTCCTGCCGTTGGCCGGTGGGTGTAGGATAAAGCTTGCGATGGATATGCGATAACAGCGCTAGTAGTACTGATAGCTGTTATCTCCAGCTGTCTCCTAAATATAATTGTTAATTGAATTTCCCCTCAAGAATTACATACAACAGCTGCAAACTGATTAGATTTAAAGCTACTGACCAGGGCAAATCCTGTTTTCTGATCTTGATGCTCAAACTAGCTCTGCTTAAAATTAAAAAAAAAAAAAAAAAAAAGATGGCTAACTAAATGCTGAAACACATTACGAAGAGGAGAAATGCCACAGAAAACCTAAGTGTGATAAGCAAAGGCCATATTGCTCAGAGATTCTCACAGCATTTTCCTGAAGAGTGCATTTATACCATCTTGTTACATGCCTTTTTGTGTCAGGTATTACTTTTATTTCCAGTCCATTGCAACAGGAAACTATCCTGTGTGTTATATTCACGTACACCTGTATGAGCAGAGTCACACTACTTTGATTTACAGTCACCAAAAAGATAATCGGCGTAAGCGCTGTAGGTTTCTTCTGAGGAAGCGTACTAATAAATCAGCCTTACATAAATAAAGTTTTCCCTGGTGCCCAAACGAGGCTCGATGCTACTTCATTGCTCTCCCATCAAGTATTTTTCTTGTAATATCTTGGGAAAGTTGAAGTCTATAATCACTTTATTATAGTGCACCAAATAGCTCCTTTTCCTAAAGCTTCAGTGACAGTAATTGTTCTGGGTTATGGCATGAGACTAGGATAAAATACTTTCACTAATTTCCCTTGATCGAAGTGCTACGAAGGCTGAGCCTTTTCAAGCAGGTATCAAAGAAACAAAGTTAGTTCTACCTTTTCTCACCTTCCTAGACCTATACTTTTAATAAAGGAAGCACGATGATTTTGTTCAGTGTTAAATACTTTTGAAATACCCTTCCATTCCTAGAAGATTTTGTATCACATAATCTCGTAGATTATGTATATCAACTTTTACATTATTACAAAATAGTTGGACTTTGCTATAATTTCTATTGTGATTTGGAGGGTATCTGTTGACATCTTTCACAGTGGCTTTAAAATTACATTTTATTGCCTCATATCTACATTATGCAACACAATTTATACGTGAATTTCTGTCTTTTCTGGCCTGAATTAAAAATGAAACTTGGTTACAGTCAAATTTCTATGGGGACAAAGTACATCTTGTTTTAGTGTTTTGTTGGTGAAAACAGGAATAAGCAAAAGGTGTCGCTAAACACTATGAAATGAATAGTTTTATCATAAATTCAGAGAAGGATAAATTGGATAACTGGCCCATAAGCTGTAATAAATAAAAAAATCCATGTTTAAGGATAAGTGAAAATACATGTGCCTTGAAACTGAAAAGTCTAAAATTACTTATTTTCTATCATTTATGGGCAATTCTTCTTTCCTACTCAATTGCAGTAGTGGTTTGTCCAAACAGCCGTTTCCAATGTGGGAAAGTGTTTATTAAATTTGAAGCAGGCAGTTTGTTTGGACTTGGAGAAAAAAAAATCAAAATTAGAGTCAAATTTTCTGAAATTGAAGTTGGCAGATACATAAGGAACTTCAAAGCTGCATTCTGTTGCTTCATAGCTACATTATCAAAAAAATATTCCTGCAGTTTTTGCCCTTTCTAACCCGAGTTAGAACTGAAGCTTGATTTTTCACACGTTTCTAAGTGTTTTGCAATGTGAATAAGCACCTCTGACCTCAGAGAGCCTATTTAATCTGAATCAACGAGCCTCCTCACCTGTGATCATTGTACCTCTGACACACAAGTGCCTTCCACCAGAATTAAACACTTACCTTTTGGGGAAAAATGTGCAAAGTATGCCATCAGCACTTCAGACACTCATCGTACCAACTAATTTGACCTCCTCGTTCTCAGAAATATGATTCCTGTTTTCAGAATCTGAAACAAGGAAAAAGGAGATTCTGAGTCCTCTCACAATTACAATAGTAAGCATACGTATAGTACTTGCATTTTGAAAGTATTTTCTGCATATCAATTAATTTACTAATTACATTTACTAATTATTAAAAAACTAATCCTTTCCCCCCAGTATGCTGACATTCTGCTATTTAAAAGGAAAAAAAAGGTATATTTTGCCAAGTGAGTCAAAAATAAATTTGTTCTTCAAGTTTGCAATATGTTTTGGCTGCAGCAGTGTGTAAAAGCACATTTGGTTCCCGAGTCATATGATGAAGGACTAGCTTTCATAACAAGGAACCCGTCTGTGCTACTTGCATCAACAGCTTTTTCCTCTCTTACTAAGTAGGAGGAATATGAATTGAGAGCAACCCAAATATGGTTGCCACCTGTTGTTTTTGGCATTACATCTTGAGAATTGATGAATCCAAGTGTTGTAGTTGTGAAAAAAATACAATCTTTCCATTCATGAGAAATTTTGACTGTTAACAGCGGGCTTAAGTCACATTGCGCATCGTTCACACATTGCCGCGTTGGACGGCTTGCTGCCTTAGGTCAACTAACACCAGCACTGTCATCGGTATTTAGGAAACTTGTCACTCAACCTTAACCGTGGTTTCTACTATCTCGGCTCTCAAGCAACCGCTTTTCCTATATAGACGTTTTGCTTAGTGACCCATCTGTCCTTTCCAACCTAAGTTAAAAGTTGAATAATTTTTTGAGTGACAGACTTCCATGTATTTTACAATTTGGAAAAGAACACCCAATCCAACAGGAGTTTCACATTACCTGTATCATACCTGTCCTGGTCTGTGACGCCCCCATATCTCAAAGAGCCCCATTACAAAAATAGAGAGGAATAGCTTGCTTTTTGATGTTGTCGATGATGAGGATCCTCAAACTTTCTCTCATCCCTGTGTTTCTAAATCGGTCATTCATCCAAAGCAGGCACTGAAAGACGCCAAAGAGAGTCAAGAAGCTGCTGCCATCCTGCTCACCAACTTTCAGACAAGAAAGCAGTAGCTTATTTTCTCCAAGAAGCAGCATCCGTGATTACTAGCTGCAAGTCTTTAGACTAACAAGGGCATTTTCATTGCAAGGAGCTGCTTGGTCCCTTCAGGATGGGGACATGAGAAGCAGCCTGTAATTACAGCCTGCTGTGAAAGCGTTTACTCCCCTGCCCCTGGGAAATTGAATTGCTCTAAAGATTTTGGGTAGTAGCAGTTCCTTGTCTGGTATAAACAGTGAAGAGTAGTAATTACAGCTGTTCGTCTCCCCTCCTGCCCCTAGGAACTCAACTGTAGTTATTACTTCCTTGAGAAACAGTGAGCAAGATGGCAGTAGGATTAGTCAGTCTAACCAATCTTCGGAAGTGTGTGAATGCAATTTAAATCACTAGTTTTAAGTCAAAAAAACAGAAACACTGATTTTAAAAACATATCTATGCTGGTTTGTAGCTAGAAATCTCATCTGAAGACATGTGACCTCCTTTGCCTTATTTTAAAAAAATAAGAGAAACGCTGCTCTACCTAAATATAGAGAAAATCTTCAGGAGCCAAAAGACTACAACTTCGAAACATACCTATTGCATAAACTTTTATTTTACAGAGAATTTATCTATTTGGAGGATGGGGGCAAGAGTGATTACAGCATCTGAATGAGGTGCCAAGGAACTTAAGCTTCCTGTATAATATGGGACAAAAATAGGTTCTTCTAAAGTGTGATTCAGAGTAACTAATTTTAGGTCCCTGAAATAAGGCTGTCTAAATACTCTATTACATGTTTCAAGTTGGATGGGGAGGTGGGTTCAGTATCACCTAAAGCACATACTCTGAACACTGATACTGTTCTGTTCCTATAATGCCTGTTAGATACCCATGTTCTAACATAAGTGGAATGTTTCTCAGTTTAGCTTATATTGAACAGAAATAAAAGGCACTTGTGAAGGGGTTAAAGTGTTAATATGGGCACCTCTATAATTTGTAAAACTTTACTACATAGACAAGGCTGACTGAATACGTGCAACATTGCTTTCCTTCACTTTACATTTTTGGTGGTCCTGTTTATGAGAGTTCAGGTGGTTAAATCCATCCTCAATTATATCAATTCACAAGATATTATTTGGCCTCCTCTCTTTCCCAGCTAAAGTTGGTGGGTTACTGTTCTTACAAGGATGGACAGTCACTGTTTGTACAAAAACAGGACCAAAATCCTCCTTGGTGAAATAAATTAATATATAGGAACATTGGTTTTCCCTCTCCACTCCCTGGATTTGTTCTCTTTAGGTGTCTTATTGCCTAAGATTTGGAAAGCAAAATTGTCTCAAATCTACACAAAAGAATCTGGCTTTCACAGTCTGTTTCTTCTACATATCTGGAACTCCTGAAGATATCCCTGGAAATTATTGTGCCTGCAGGGAGAAAAATAGACTTGAGCTTCATTATAGGAGCTTAGTGCTGATTTCTTTCCAAAGTACTCATTTGAAATAAATAATAATTCCTTGGATATGAAATAAATGCAGCCAACTTTGGGGAAAGAGACATTACTCCCCACCCCACCCCCCCCTTAAGGCACTGAGATGGATTTTTCTGTGTCACTGTCTTGCCAAACAGAAACCAGCTGCAGAGGAGCATGTGATGACAGTGAACTTGCAAAGGTCAGTTCTAGGGATTCTGCTGTTCTACGAAATCAAGGAAACACAGTCCCTTGGCAGCCTGCAGTCCCTTTCATAGAAACTGCTCATTATGGACTTTGCAGTTGCATACAGCTACTCGGTGTTGGCCAAAGCAGAATTGTGGCAGACCTCACCCCAAGTGCTTGAGTAGCTGATGGTATTTTTTTTCAGTGGTAAATGCATCTGTTGCATCTTCATCTGCAGTTCTGAGTTCTCTGGTTTGCCTATTCATTTCTCTCATTTCAGTCTCCTTCCAATTCTTAGGTTAGCAGAATGGCAACTACAACTTTTCTGGGCAGGATTTCTCTTTCAAAATAGGAACAAATCATGAAATACTAACTTGTTTCATAGTATCCTACTTCACGAATAAGTTCCCTTGGCTTCAGTGGGGTATCACACACACAGCAGTGTGCTTCTTCACGTTAGAAGACTATAAATATTTTCCTTTAGAAAAGCCTTGAAAGCCCATTTGGATATCACTGATGGATGGAACCTGTGAACAGGTATTCTTCATCCTAAAATATCAGCAGTCTCTCCTCTTTTGAATTAGGCATTAGCTGAAAATGTAAGGTCTTCCATGTTGTTCCAGTTAGGAGAAGAAATTGGCAATGTCTATTTAAAAAAAAGAAAAAAATACAAGGTCTGTTTTCCCAACCCAGGATAAATCAAATAACAGCCAAAAGTCTTTGTTCAGGTTTTCAACCTTGTTTCAAGCAGCATTCAGCACAAATAATCATTGTGTTTATCACAGCCATAGCTCAAGTGGTTGTTCAGGCTTTAACTCTTTGTGTGGATTGCATGTTCACCGTTTCGACGTATGGATCAGAAATATTTAAGTATTCATGAATTCTGGAAGAGAGGCAAGCTCACTTAAATATTCCCTTAAGCAACCAATCCTTTCTCTCCTGCTAAAGAATTATTTATACTTTGCTTCCGGCTGCATGGTTTTATGCATTGAATCTGCACGGTAGACTTTTTTGGCACATTTCTAAAACAGCAGCTTCTCTCACGGGGTGTTACGGAGACATCCAGCAGATTAACAAACCTTTGAGAGGATCATGTGAAACAAGCTCAGAGCTATCTAGCATTCATTTGGTCTAACGTGGCAAGCTGTTTATGCTTACGTCCTAGTAACATGGGGATACTAAGTATAATTGTGTCAGGGGCATGATTATGGCAATGCAAGTCCCGCTGACTAAAACTGGGATTCAAGGAACTGTAAATCGGTGGGTTTTATCATTGTGTCAGGTGTCCCGCTAAGAAGAGTTCAAGGTGAAATAATGACTGTAAATTAACACTTCATAACAACCTTGGAAATGTAACTGTCAAAAAGGCCATTTAGGATAGAAGGAATGTTCTAATTAAGGAACACAATAGGACTGTAAATTCAGAGAAACCCCAGGGAGAGGGAAAAGTCGCTTCTGCCACATTTGTATATTGTAACTTAAAGGCTAAGCCCAGTGGAAAACTGAGCCATATTTAGTACAAAGCCAGAAGCTGCCCTTCTGCTGGGCAAAGTACCAAGAACTGGGTGAAAGAACTAAGGAAGCTGCAAAAAAATCAAGTGAGAAAGAGAATGTGTCTTGAACAAAAAGAGCAGAAAAGATAGCTTGTAATCTCAAAAGAGAACTCTGCAGGACAATACAGTAGGCGTTAACTGTTATTTCCTCAGACAGCTAGTGATACCACTATCTACAACCCCCATGTGTTTTCTGTTTCAGTAACATTGCAGTGGATGAATACATAATCTGATTCATGCTTTCTTGGCTTTGCCAAATGCATGCTCAAATCCTATAACCATGATATGAATTAATCTGTCTGATGAGACATGGTTGGACGAATGGTTGTCCTTGGAGATTCCAGCCCTCTTTGCCTGGGAAAAATGGAGTAAGGGATTGGTCATCAGCATCTGGAATGGTATCAGCAGGAGGCCTGACAGGCTCTGAAATTAGAAGAAACTGGGTCAGAGTCACTCTGGTTATCCCCAGCAAATGAACACCTCTGAAAAGCAGGGCATTTTGAAATGGGAGGTTGGGAGGAAAGGGAATTTGTGGTGATGTCAGGGGTACCAGAGGAGTTACCAAGTAGGTATCACTTTCAGATCCCAACAGAGCATAAAATGGCTTGATGTGCTTTAGCTGCCAAGAACACCACATCTGCATTGCATCGGCTGCAGCATTTACACTGTAGCCTATGAGAATGGCCATACCGAGACCATCAGCCCTGTGTACCTAATGCCATCATGCCTCTGCTCAAAACGTGGGATAGCAGTCCCCAGCTCTCCAGGGGCTTTTCAGGGAGTACCATCACAGTTGCTTTTTTCAGTATCTCCTTCTGATTCCCTCATTTTTATTTTTTTAATCTTAGATATTCACCTCTTTTCTCATTAGATTCCCAGGCTCTGTGACGTTTCCTCTCTCCAGCCCACGCAAACATTTTTTTCCAGGAAAGCTTTCAGTTTAAGACTGACCTCAGTCTTTGCTGCGGAAACGTGCAAGAACAGTTTCCTGTGACAAGACTAAAACTAAGAACTAAAGACTAAGAACTGGGCGTGCATACAATTTTACTTCCCCTCTGTACACTACTCTCCGTTTTCTTTAGTTCACAGACAGACATCCTGAGTCACAGGCTATTTCGTTGTATTTAATAGTGCTAAATTGGTTTTTCATCCCCTCATTCATCTGCTTTTTAAGCTCATTATGTTTTGGCATCAATGTTCTGCAGCCGCAATTTCTGATTCATGCACAGTGTGAAAAGTTGCTCCCTTTTGTTTGTCATAAACTTGTTACCCGGTAATTTTCTTTGATGCCCACGAGTTCTCATACGTGAGAAATAATGAGGCCTATTCACCATTTATGATTATACAGACCTATGAGGTATCCCCTGGACAGACTAATATTCTTCTGTCTCAAGACGACACAGGAGAGTATTAGTCTATTTAGTCTTCCTTCCTATGAAGCTGTTCCAGGCTTTGGATCATCCTCACTGATTTTGTCTGTTGCCTTTTCTGTTGTTTTTGAGGTGAGGAATGGCTAGAAGGGGATATTTGGTAGAGCCAGGGTTTGCACAGTGACCTGAGGGTATTTTCTGTTTTGCTCTCTGTTACTTTGTTAATATTCTTTTCCCAAGGGCTTTTCTTGACAGCCACTGAGCATTACACTGATCTTCTCACAAAATGGTTCACAGTAATTCCAGAACCTCTTTCTTGAGTGATAAATGGCTCACTCAGAAACCACTGCTATGTTTGCATAGTTTGGTGTGCTTTTGCTCTGCACGTAGTGTTTAATAACACTGAATTTAGTCTGACTTTTTAATGCCCAGACATTTAGTGTAAAGAGATACTTCTGTAGGTCTTCACAGCGGCACTTGCTTTTACTGCCCAGAGTAATCTAATACAGGATTTTGTCAAAAGCTTTTTAAAAATCCAGAAACACTCTATCAACCAGATCACCCTTTTCCACATAATCACTGATTTCTCAAAAGCATTCAAGTTGTTTCAAAACATGAATTCTTTCTATAAAAATCATGCTGATTCCTCCCATTTTATCAGAACTACTAATGTTTTTACTAGGTTGGATGGGGAAGATGGCATCAAGGTAGTGTAAGAGTGGATGGAAGTTTGGGTCCAACAGCAGCAACCTTTTTATCTATGCGTAAACCCTGTTCAGTTAGGACAAAAGAAAGGGCACACCAGGCCCTGAAGTAGAGGCCTGTTTCATTACCTTTGGCATGCACTAGCTCTTGCCTGCTGCATCTAGATAATGCGATATGTGTTTCTAGAGCTTCATCCCACCTTTCAGAGGCAAGAGGGTGTCTTCCTTCATCCAGATGCTGATTTTCACCAAATTTGTCACAAGTTAATGTCTTTGAAACGTACTCCCCTCATTTGATTGGAGTTGGCCACCAGATTCAAACTTGGAGAAAGATACGGGAGGTTGACAGGTAGACGGACACAAGGAGCGCATAAACATTGCTTCTTCAGGTCCCTTACCAGTACAAGGTCCTGTATAAGGGAACTATGAATAGAAGGACCATCTGAAACCACCTGGGAGTTTTCATGTGTTACTACATAGACAGTATCTATGGACTTACTGCCTTTCATGCCTTCTCTCTTTTTATCTTGGCAAGATGAGCATATCAACATGTCTTCATTGCTATTACTAATTTACCATTTATTTTTCTAGCAGAAATAATAACTCAATGTAGCAATTTAGGAGGCAATATTATAGGAACTTAAATGTTTGGAACAGACTATTCACTTTCCCAGAGAATGTCTGAATTAGAATGACAATATGACAATATTTATTGCTAAATCTAAGAAGCTATTCTGAACCCCCACTCCACCAACACCAGTTGCTTGGCCATCACTGGTTCTCAGATACCTCTGTCTTAACAGCAGATAGCTCATTTTATCTATTTCAACACAAATTGTAACTTAAGCGTTTGAAGTTATCAAGTTCCAAGAATTGAAGCTGTAATCAATTCAGCAAGACTTGACTGAAATACCTGATGACACAGGCTGCACTAATACATTTCAAGATTCTGAAATACTAATTAGGGATTTTCTTTGTTGCTTTTAAGAAGAAATAGTGGGCTGATACAGTTAATGAGAATGAATCAAATAGTTTCACAGAACTGCAAAATGTAATCGCTCTCAACCCACCTCCATTATAAACCATTCCTTTACCAACCCACACTCTTTTGTAGTTTCTTAGATCTTCTATAGAGCTCTAAATCCTCCACAAAATCTGACATCATTGTTCTAGTGGGTATGGGAAGGGTGATGCTTAAATTTCCCCATATTTCAATGGGAATAAAGAACTAACTGCCTTAAATGACCACAGCTCCTCCTCCTCAGCGTGTTGCCTGAGAAAATAGAACCATCAGCAGCATCTCACTCAATGTTTTCCTTAAATTTTCGTGTGTGTCCTGTGAATGAGTATTTCATAAATCAAAGGTCAGATAAATCTCCTTCTGCTTTCCTATCAAACCATGTGACTAAGACTTCTAATGCGCTCCTTCTAAATGTAAAAGGATGGCCTGGGCTCCCCTTCTTCACTGAGCCCCAATCCTTTCGCACTTTCTCTCCTTCCCTTTGGGCTCACTGATGTCTCCAGTAAAACATCAGGAAGCATGACATTTCAAATCGTTAAATAATAATCCAGGTAAAACAGAGATCACAAAGACAACGCCAAAAGAGCAGCTTGCTAAGTTGAAGAATTTTAACATTCTGTTTGCATGCAGAATAAACTTTTTCCTGAATAACATTGCTTTTACATGTTTGTTAGTTTAGGATCTAATCTAATTTGCATAAAACTCCTAGGTCTTGGATTCACAAAATTAAAATATTATTAATTAATTATTATTAAATTGTTCCTTTGTTCACAAACTGATTATAAAGTCAAGTTATACTTATCTTCTGTAATGAAGTTATACCCATAATATATAATCCTTGCAGGTGCTATAATAGGTGGGCCTGCGTTCAGCTTTAGTCATCAAGCCACGACTTATTTGATCCTTCATGCCAGCATAGGACTGACAGACTTAACCCCAAATTGCACCCTCTGATTCTTATGCTTTAGAACTCAATAGCATAACTTTATCAGTCACATTTTTTTGATGTAGACTTTTTTGCTATAGGATACATCTGTTCATATTCTCATGTTTTATTTACCAACACTTTATGATTTAAGAGAGCTTTGGAATGATGATGCAAGTCTTTAGGGCTGATTTCCTCATACTAAGCATTTATTTTTACCTAGTGGCTCAGTTCCTTATTATGTTTTTAGATTAAAATTTTTACTACTACTAACTAGAACCGATTTACCTGAAGACTCTTTCTTTCTATATATCAGTGAAAATACTTTTTAAAGCTTAATTTACACTGAAAAATCTGAACTTTATTTTCATGTGGTTTTGTTGGTGGAGGTTTATTGCCTTAGATCTTTACATGGAGGAGTGTTATACAAACTAAGGACTTTGACATGGCAATGATAAAAAATGTTGAAAAGTGGACAGAAGTTTAGTTTCACCAAATATTCGTATCTATATATGATGTCAAACGAAATTATTAAGCTGTGAATGGGATCACAAGTAAAAGAACTTCGGGGATTACTGCTTTAACTTAAAAAATATAAGCTCATTTCAGAGAAAAATACAGTTGGTAAGTCTTCATGCCCTAGACAGAATCAGGGTATAGTAAATTAGGGCTTATAATAAAACAAAAAGTCTTCTGTGCAATTTGCTGTACAAGAACATGGTTATTCTACATGTAGGCTCTCAGAATAACTGTTTGAAGAAGCATAAAGTAACACAAAATCTACATGATATAGGCTAGCCACAGTAAAATAACGGGTTCACAATTTTGTATGTCACCATACAGCTTGTGTTACTTTATGTAAGCAGTCCACGATTTCAGAGCATCAGAGGGACAAATTTAGGTCCCATCCACACAAAGTTTGGCTGCAGTCCTGTAATCTGATCTGTGTCGGCATGACCCTTCCTCTGCACAGCACTCCACTCGCTTAAGTGGGCCTCTGCACAGGTGTGTGGGTCCTCCCACACAGATCAGATTGCTGGATTCAGATCTTCCGATACAAACGGATCAGGAGACAAATGTTGTAATCAGGTCACCTGCCTGTGCTATGGGCATACTGTAGATTCATCTACAACATATTTAATCAGTCAACCACCAAGCAAATATTTTAGCAATTGTTATTTTTGTCCATAAATTATTACTTCAACAGTCTTTCTTTTTTTTTTTCCAGAAGGGTAATCAAATCCTCTTTCAAAACTGAATGCAGTACTGCCTTCAACCATTCTGTTAAAATTTTTCTCTAGGTTACACAGTAATAATTGCAATATAAGTATCCAGGTAGATCATCCTCAAAAATTTTATGAAATTTATATGCTTGAATTTCAAGTTTTGCAGTTCTACAGTACAAAGTAATTTTTTGTTTGACGGAGCTAAAGAAAACAGTTTCCTCCTACGTTGTTCTGCTTCAACATGAGACTTCATTTTTGCCAAACACTACTTTTTTGGCTTGTTAGTTTATATCCAGATGCTCTCTCTTAACAGACATCCTTTTTCTACACTTTTCTACAAAGCACTTAGACTCTCTCTGATATATGAATATACCATATGAAAGGTATATGAAGCCTAAATCTTTACTTCAGTTGACATTTTTTAAATTTCCTCTAAATAAGCTGACGCACAGCTACTGGTAATGGTATTAGCAAAACCCTTACAAGCTAGGAACGCTTCATTGTCTTGCCCTAAAGCTTATGGAATAAAAAGCTGTTTTGTGTTTATTTCTGCACAATTGCAACATTTCTATTCAGTAGTTTTGTAACAAGCCATTGTTTTATATCTTCTACACAAGAAAGCAGACTAAGGCCTTCAAGAATCCCCCTATGTGTCTGTCTTGTCCCTCAGGCTTCTAAATCTAATCTTTAGTGTTTAAGAGAAGGAGACAGCTACTGATAGCCAGTGATCTGCAGAAAGAAGAAAAAAATGGGATGAAGTGAGACTATCTCTTATTTCACAGTCGGTCAAAATTAAGCCTTCAAATAGTTTTTGGTATATTTAGATATGATGCAAATAAGAACTGCAAAATAAAGACCCTGAAGAAGCTTGTACAACTTCGAAGTAAAATCTGTAAAGCTAAAAGTCCTATTAATTTTTATTCAGAAATGAAGTAATGAGAGTGAATGCAATTTAGAAGAAGAAAATGTGATACAGGAACAAGAGGACGGCCACTGAAGAAGGGAGAAAGTTTATCATTTTGCTTGAAGAGTAAACACAAAGGAAGGGCAGAACATTGTTCTGAAGAAGAGAGAAACTGATATACACTCTGTATTTGACAGAAAACAAGCAAAAAAAAAAAAAAGCAGCTAGAAAAGACAAACGAAACTTACATAGCTTCTAGCCTTCCTTCTGAATATTCAGTGCTCCCTAGAAAACAGCAATGACCTGGAACAGGAGCAGTAGCTTCTTTTATCTAGATGCTTTGGTATCCTTTGGGAAACCGCTCATCCAAATCAGCTGGGGACCGTTTGCAAGTGAGTCGGGTTTAGAGTTTGGTTCAGATAAAGAGAGTAATGGAAGAGTTGCACAAATATTAAAAATTCTAAAGAAAATGTATAGCTAAAGATATCAGCTAGCAAGCTGATGGCTTAGAGAGAGGGGTGAACTCCAGAGAAAAGTCAGGAATGCTAATGGTTTGTAGACTGTGCAAGAAACTCTACAAAAAGGTAGCAGGAGAGCAGAAATGCAATCATGGACAGGTCTGAGGAGGAGCCATGTTAAATTAAAATGGTGCAGAAGAATAGCAGCATAGTTACAAGTTGAAGGATGAATTAAGACAGCAAGGTGGCAGGTTATGTGCCTGATGGGACATCTGCGTGAACGTCAAAGATAGTAATTTTAGGAATGGAAAACATCAAGTAGGTACACTGGTGTGAGGTGACAGCCACATAGAGAGAAAGCAGGAGTAGTGGGTATTGAAAGAAAAAAGGTTTTAATGGTTTTCCAACTATTCTGTGCCAGAGATGAACAAACAACATGAATAATGAAGCTACACTTTTAAAAATAACTTTAACAACCAAAACAAAAGCTTAATAAATAAGAGATTCTTCTATCAAAAACTTTTTATTGATAGTGGTCAAGGGCACCAATAGGTCTAACTGTCCTGACCAGCCTCACCTGGGACCCAACCCCACCCCTCTGCTCCTTGGTCCGGGAGCTCCATTTAAGCTCAGGGCTGAGCACATCCACTTCACCTAAGTCGCAGGCAGACTAGTCTTTAGTCTGCCTCTTAGATACACCTTGCCTTTATGTTGTAGCTGTGTTTCCAGTCCAGTCTTCTACTGCTCCTGGATAGACCCTACTGCCACCCCCTGGCTCTGCCGGCCCTGCTCAGGTACTGTGGGACTGTGTCACTTGAGTGTGAGGGTCACCCTCAGCTCCTTGCATAGCCACGCTTGTGCTCTTCACTGACATTTGGCTGCAATGGCACCACTGCAGGTTTCTGGTGTTTTTCAATAATGATATTCTTTACTATATCTTTTCTTTATGCTATGATTAAAAACAGGATAGTGGGGAAATTGTACTGCATTTGAAGTAAGTACTAGGAAGAATTTTTAAAGGCTTAATATTCAGAGTTGAGGCAGATGACCTAGTGGTAAAACTAGACCTGTCTGCAACAGAGTTTTTGCCAATTGCAAAAAGCTTTCAGAATAAAGAAGCCCTTCTGTACAAGCTTAAGTTGCAGTAATAGTTGTTTGTAGATGATACTGTGCTGGGAGTGAAAGTCAATCTGTATACCAGAAGTGAGAACACAAAGCAATGTCTTCTGAAAGAGACAGAGGAATAAAAGCTGGCTAGCTTGCTAGCTAGGATATGTAGTGATCAGAAAATAAAAGTGAAATTAATATGGTGAAATAGGAGATGAATCTTAAAAAAGCAACTGCTGTGAGCATAGCACAGGCCTGGGTAAACTGGCACCATAATGGTCATCACTGGAATTCACTGCAGCCTGGAATCTCTCATTTGGATATTAATTGTGACTGTTGCTGCTTTGTGTTAGTAATAAAAAAGGTCACCCTTATTTACCAAGTAGCAAACTGAATCCAACATGTGGTAATAGCTAAGCTGGCAGCAGTATGACTCTGTATTTTAACTCCAGATGTTATGGCATTACATTCTCTGTTCATCCTCAAGCTTGTCCTAAATGTAGAACAATTTGTTTGTTGCAGGAAATGTTCATAATCATTTGCATTCCTCTGCAGTATAATCAAGGAATATATCTTATGCCTTTACAGATGTGGGTGTTTAGCATTTTTTACAATTGGCTGTAGCTTTAGGAAGTGCAACCAGCTGATTCTTCTTAGCCCGACATCACTGCCCTAGAGTAAACAGCTGAAAGAGGGGGAAAAAATTCAGAATTTCACTGACTTCATACAGACTGTCTACTTTTCTTGATATGGTATGCTAAAGCTCTCTTGCTTATTAGAGTATTTAAATACTGTTTGTTTACTGATATTGATTACTTGGACTGTAAAATAGTAGGTGTTTCATGGTATCATCTTCTGGAGTTCTTCAGGCTCTGCATGGAAATCATGAAATAATGAGAAACTCAGACTTGTCTAAGGAAAGAGT
>NW_009229174.1:15089-17000 GCF_000690835.1 Fulmarus glacialis
TTCTTATGGCAAATAAAAAACCCAAATCTTAAACTGACTTTTCTGAAAAAAGACAATAGCAGTAGGAAGACAGGAGATGAGAGTATCTCTGAGCCAGGAAGCTCTCAAGGACAGTGACAGGAATGGATTCCCATCCTGAGAACGAGCCAGTACAGATATGAGGAGACCTAACTGAGTGACATCAAGAAAAACATCAAGAAAACTCACTTGAAAGGTCGAAGATTCTCTTGATAAAACAAAGGTTGCCATTGCTGGTACTGGAATGTGCAGATAGCAAAGTGTAATCAGTACCAGAATAAGCTGTGGTTTCAAGGCTTGTGTTACAATGCTTTATACTGTAAATAGGCTGCTATTGTAAATTTTTTTTTTACCTGTCTTGCTCTTCACTGCTGATAGATGGCAGCAAATGACAAAAGATTTTCCGTCTATACTGCATTCTGTTCCTCTTTCTGTAGAATCCTCCTCTTCAAAAACAAAATGGTGCTGATTCCACACTAGCAAAATGTATGACCCCTGTAAAAGTCAAGGGCTTATTTAACATGTTATATAGTTAAAGCAAATTATGAAACTTTGTCCATTGTGTTCCTATTCCCTGTGAAACTAAGTTTTCTGAATCAATGTGAATATTTTTGTTCTGCACTGAATTGAATGGTTGTTTCTCTTGTTACTTATTGTGTCTTGGAAAAGCTTTTTTTTTTCCCCTAGGTCTTGATCTATTTTTAACTTCCCTCTAGACTTGAGATCCAAACATGTAAACAACTCAGGTTATGTTGTGTTACTGCTAGGACATGAAGTGGTGTGTGGGAGGGAATTGCCTAATGGAGAAAGCAAATAAAATTATTATTTTGATTTTTATTGTAAAGTCACAGTTAACCTACCTTTACCTCTTGGTGAGTAAGAGAAGGCTGAGTTCATCTTCTAAGGTTGTTTAAATGTTGTTTCTAGTGTAGAATTCTGCTTGAAGACAGTTGTGTGGTTTTTTTTTTTTTAGGAAAAGCAAATATGGGGGGAGTGGGGAAAAAAGTTAAACTGCAAGCAGACATAGAACACTCCAGAGAAAAATCTTTGTGGCATTCAGTTGGAGACTCAGCCTACTAAACAACAGGTTTCTGGCCTGTATTTTTGCGCATGTAGCATCTACATAAAATAAAGTACATGCAAACACTTCTGGAAAGGTTTGCTAATAGAAGCGTGAGCGCTAATAGATATCACTGAAGGTTTGATGAATAGTTTGCATGAGGTGAGCTTTCTACCTCCAAGACCTGCTGCTCCAGCTGAGGAGCCCAGCTTCTTGCTGGCTTTGGTATTTGCCTCAGCACGGTGGTTGAACAGAGAAGAGAAATGAGCTTTTAAAACTTTGGGTGAAAGCTTAAGTAATGTGGAGATGCGAGAAAAGTCTGTCAGGCAGCCTTGCCAGGGAGGGAGGCCCAAGATAAATTGGGGGGGTTTTGTATGTTTTAGCTCTCAACTACTTAATTTTGACTGATAAGGTGGAAAGTTACCTCAGTTCAGCCATGTACGGCAAATACTTTATTGTTTCAATGGTTCTTGTAAATCCCTGAAAAAAGCTAATGCTGGTTACCTGTCATGGGATGCTCGAGGCGGGAAACCCGGTTGGGAGAGTGCGCCTGCTGCACCAGCCCTGAAACAGGAGACAGTCTCGTTCAGGCCTTTGTTCTCTCAACGTATTTCTACCCTCAAATACAAAAGGCAGTAACACCTTCACGAGGGCTCACCGAGTACCTCACGACACGCCGTTGGCTGCAGCGCAGAGTGCTTCAGGCGCCGAAGAGCCGCGCCTCCCCTCAGAGCTGTGGGGCCGCGTCCCTCACGGAGGGAGGGGCGTTCCCCGAGCGGGGGTCTCTCCCGCCCCCAGTCAGGGGTCAGTTTGGGGTGCCGTGTTTTCCCCTC
>NW_009229175.1:0-9009 GCF_000690835.1 Fulmarus glacialis
CCCAGAGGTGCTACCACCGTTGCTGATTGGCTCAGCTTTGGCCAGTGACCAGGTCTGTCTTGGAGCCGGCTGGCATTGGCTCCATTGGACATAGGGGAAGATTCTAGCAGCTTCTCACACAAGCCACCCCTGTAGCCCTGCCCCTACCAAAACCTTGCCATGCAAACCCCATACAGATGTGCTGTCATAATTGACTTAATTTTCTTTTTCCCATGGTAAGTGGGCCAGTCTCTTTAAGTCTTCCCTCAGAAGACAGGGAATCTCTCTGTTCCTTTGACTATCCTGGAAGACTTCTCTGCAGCTGATCTAGTTTGAATGTATCTTTTTTTCATGTAGATGATTGGAAGTGTAGATTGCGTACATGCTGCAACATCAAAAGTGCTTTATACAATGGCATTTGTACTTCCTTTTCTTTGCTGGAAGTTTTCCTGATGCATCATAGGATTTCAGTTGCCTTTTTCACAGCTGTATCAAATGGGTGTCTTGGGTATCCTGTGATGGCCATTCTTTTGCTATATTGCTTCCAGTTGTCTATATTTCATAGCAGCCCTCAAGTGCATAACACTGTAATTTGTAGTATTAAAATTTAATCCAGTTTCTATTACTTCAATCCTCAAGGTCATACAAGTCTTTGTGTATGCTATTCTGGTCCTCAGCCAGACTGGTGCTGCTTCCCAGTTTTTAACATCAGGAAACATTAATTAGTACATGTATTTTTTGTGTCCAGGTCATCAATGAAAATATTAAGAAAAGACTCATCCTAAAATGGGTCCTTGAAGACCTCCTTTAAGAATTATCCTGCCTTTGAGTAGTTCCACTTTCAGTACAAATCACTGTATTCCATGTTTCTTACCTATATCGCGTTTCTTGTGCTCATTTCCTCCATCATGTCTAACTAATATTCCATGCAGAGCAAGTCAATGCCTGAAAGTAATTGTGTTCCTTTGGAGGTGTATGCTTATCTTTTCAATACCTTTTTGAAGTCCAGATGTAATCTTTTCCATTTCCCTTGGTTTTATTTAAACTAATGTAAGATTTTTAGGGAAAAACCCTGTAAAAATCATCTTTCAGTAGAGACTAGGGAGGCAGCTAATAGATCCTTTTCTTTCTATGTGTATTTATCAGAGTGAATGTATGGGTACAGAGAATGATGAGGGCAGACTTCCCTGTTAGAATTGTTGGTATGTTACTCAGGCTCCGAGCTTTTAGCAGCCCCAGTCATGTGTCTGTGCAGCTGCCTCACATCAGATTCACATAGCATCTACGCCTTGTTTTCTCAACACCATTATTTAGGAAAATAATTCTGCTTGCATGGCTTTGAATTATTGAAAATAGGGTATTTTCTCTCTCGGAATCTGTCCTCTTTCCAAATATTTATGTGGGATTACCTGGAGGCTTATAATATTTCCTTTTAATAGGGCTGTAGTGTAAGAAATGTTTTAATGTTACTCCATTTCTCATATCTGTGATACATTGCCATAACTCCATGATACTCAAGCTCAGTCTGTCTGTGCACAAAGGTTTATTAGTTTCCCTCCACATAATATGGGACTGTCTACAAGTAGGTGCCAACCGTGGTTGGCCTGATCTCAGGAGAATGTTCATAATTAGATAATAACATTGTTTTGTGGGTTTTGTCTTCATTTGACAGGACACCTCTTCTACTCTGACATCATGGTAGGCAGCAATCTAGTGGTGTCTCTGTTCTTACCGTATGTATCAGTCTTTCACTTGACTTACTTTCCTATGACTTAAATGAATTACTCTGTTCCCATTCTGTGTGGACCAATTTCTTCCTTAATCAGATGGTGTTTCCTAAGTCTGATCACCATGTGTCTCCTTGAAAAGATAAATAATTTACATTTAACACAATACTGTACTGGAAAGATCTTTTCTCTCATCTATATTCAATAGCAAATCTCTGCTTTTCAAATGGAGATTGAGAGAAGATCCTATGAACTACTGCAAACATACAAATGCTCCTGGTAGTAGTGGGAGCTGGCACCATTCACTTGGGTTCTAAAAGCTAAGATTAATGGGAAGCTTGTGCTTGTAAGGAATTTTATTGACCAGCTCTCAGAGCCAGCCAGACCACCTGCATGGATCCTATAAGAACCTTTTCCCCCATAGGAGAAAAGCCCCTATCCTAAAATGGAGGCACTGTGATGTCCCTTCACTTTCAGCATGTCTCTCTTTCTGTCTTGTGTAATCAATCTTGTTCAAGAGTTTTCTTTTATATTGTAATTATGCAATGCCAAAGGGACCCTCATCTCAGATGAGGTCTTTAAGGGCTACTGATAATGCATATAACCTTTTCTAGCACCAAGATTTGAACTCAAAATTAGCGAGAAAAGGCAGGAGCTGAAATTAAGCTAGAAACAAAGTTAATGTTTTTACCAGGGAGTGTGATTAGCCAATAGAGCAGCTTCTGGTAGGAGTAGCTGATCCACGGTCATTAAAATGTCAGAGACTTACTGTGTTTTTGTTTGTTTCCTTGTATTTAATATGAGCCATATGGCAATGAACAATACTTCATTTTGAGTATCCAAGAAGGGGAATTCTTATTAACAAAGGCTTTATAGTAGCATGTGTGAAAGAGGGCTTTCATTATATTTGTAGGGTTAATTTATATGGGGTAATGTTTGGTCTCAGTTAATCCATCTGGCTAGTATTTTAACAATATTTTAATGAAACCTTGAGCCAGATGTCAATGTAGTAAGAGTTGCCTATTTTATCCATTGATTTTCAGTAAAATATTGAGGAATGAAAAACTGAAAACCTAACTCTAACAAAGGGGAATTGCAGTGACCGTCATCGATTTCAACAGGGTCAAAATTTTATGGAGCATTTCTATGTTCAGCAACTGATGTAGTGAAATATAAATATACAGATTTAAGATTACCTTTATGCATGTAACAGAGGCAGTTGTTGTAAAACCTGCAATCCTGTCTTATGTAGTGGGTCATAATGTTTTATAATACGTAGGCAAAAAAAAAACCCAAAACCCAACCTTTGTAAAACATGAATTGCATGTCAGCTTCCTTCCTAGTTAATGATAGTCACAAAGCTGGTCCCAAATCTGTCATTGCTAAATGAACACTAAATTGGTACTGGTCATTCTGTTTATTGTTCCCTAGTGTGGTCATCACTATTCTTAGCCCTTTGACTAGAAGTGTCCAGTAGACATTAATCTACGCTCATTACACACAAATTTTAACTGTCTTGAATCTTTGAATTGGTTGCTGCTGATGAAGGAACATAGACTTAACTTATCAGGGCACTACTAGGCCTTAATGGTCCTGATCAGCCTCACCTTGGGCCTCTGCCTACACCCCTGCCTGTGGGCCTGGGAGCGTGATTTCAGCTCAGCCCAGGGCCTTCAGTCCCTGCCTGAGCTATGTTGGAGGACTGCTGGTCTCCAGCTCAGCCACAGCCCTGTCCTGCCTGGCCACAGGTTGTGTTGATCAAGACCCTAACCTGAAGACTGATTTTCTGGCTTGACCTCAGCCCAGCCTCATCACCATGAATTTGCCTGATGATCTGGACTCTTGGTTGAGCCTGGCTGCCATCTCTGGGTCTGTCCTGCCCTGTTCACCTTGCCTGGGTACCGTGGGGCTGGGCCCTGGCTTGCAAAACGCCATGCCCTGCTGGCTGGGCATCATGCTCGGCTCCCACCTTCCCATCCCTTAGGGAGCAGCAACCCCTCACTGTACACTGCTATACCTGTCTACTGAAAGAGTTAGAAAAGCTTAGATTCAGCTCCTGTTCCACTTGACAAAGGGATGCTGCTTATGGATGTTGGGATCATGGGTTGAGTCAGTCCCTGAAATATTAAAAAGAAATCTGGGACAGAGTCAGCCTTAGTTGGATTCTGGTCACTAAAATGGTTATATTTAATGGTTACATGCATGAGTCTGGTTAAGGAGTTGTTACACAGCTGTACTTGGTCATGTGCATTAGAATACTGAACCTGTTCAGGACTGTATTTAGCAAACTTATGGGTAATATTCTGACCTATTGCAAAACCAGAGGCTTTTATCAGGCTGTCATTTCTTCACTTCAGAAGTTAGATATCGCATGACGTAACTACCCCAGATGGCTGGGTGGGCAATTCCTGCATTCCTGATTACTGAGTCTTGAAAATTTCACTGCTGTCAGACCCTTGAATGCACTTGTGGCTGGATAATATTTTGGTTTCTGTGGCTTTTGGAGAAATCCAACTTTTAGCTATTCTGCGCAACATTCATATCCTTCCTCCCGCTCCTTATTATGTGTATAGCATTTTTTGTCTTCAGACTATTACATCTAGCAGTACATGACTCATGGCCCATTGCAGCTCAGTAAAATGTCACTGTTATGAGTACATTGCACAATGAGCCTGCCTTGCACATCTTTGGTGCAATATTTATTATTCAGCTCTCACTGGAGTCAATGGAAAGATTCCCATTAGGCTGCAAAGACATTTGGAGCAAGTCTGAATTTGCCTTTAGTGTGCCTGACTACTGAGACTCATGTAGACTCTACATGAGTCTACCCCATGTAGACTGGGTAGCCATCTCTTTTAAAACTTTAATGTAGTCACTACTGGTGACTAAAATGGAGGTTTCAGCATACTCTGGTCACAAGACTACATACCCAGGGCCTCTGAAGAGCTCATAGGTTTTCACATGGGCTAACAACCAGTTGCATTAAGAACACCCCATGTGCTTCTTCTTGAACAGGAAGTCTCCCACTGTGATGTCGCCCATGATGGTCTGCCCACTAATCCTAACCTATAAATTGTCAGCTGGCTCATGTCCATCCCTAGGCAGTGCTCGTACTGCATTCCCACTACTCTCTCACATGAATATGAATAGGATCTAAAATAAAGGTATGATCTGGGCTTGATTTTCATGGAGTTCTGTTTCTTCTTGACCTATTTATGCACCCAGCCTGACCACCATATATACAAACCACATGTGCAGTTTGTCTTGTGCAATGTTAGAAAAATGTACCTTTTTTAAAGCCATCAAGATCATTTCATATGACGACACTGACCAGTGCCATTCTGTGTGGGCTGACTCGTTTGGCAGAGCTCCACAATAGCTGTGATATCCCAGCAGGTTTTTTGCAGGATATCACAGCAAAACAGGAAATTACTAGCTCAATTTCAAAGCAGGGGAAAGAAAACAACATAGAAAACTAGCTTAAAATGATTTACAAGACAAATATGCAAACAGTTGGAGCAGTCACCATACGATTTAACCCATTCTTAAAACATTGCCTCTACTTTTAAAATAGTAAAACTGAGTAATATTGTTCTTTATGTTATCTCTTTGGTCTGAGATTTACTAATTTCTACTGCAGGAGGTGCAAACTCCCTTAAAATAGCATTTGCTGACAATACATCATTACTACAGCACAAGTAAGTAGTTTGAATCCATTGCTCCTAGCTAACTGGTGTTCTTTGCTAAGCCTTGGAATTATGGAATTGATTCTTCATTGAGCCTGGTGTGAATTGAGAGTACCTGTGCAGACATAAATGGAATAATAGGAAGATAAGACCATGGAGAATAAGGCTCAACATCTCTGAAGGGAGGTGACATTTTTGGCTTAAAAGATTGTCAGTTTTTATAGTCATTTATGACTGATTCCCAGAAGACAAACATTGTCTAAAATTAAATGCTTCAGATTTGCAAGCAACAGTGAGTCATGGGTAGATGTAGAGAAAAGTAGCAAAACCAGCAATGACAGAAAGTGGGTGTTAAGAATGATACAAAATAAATCTGAGATCTGATAGCTGAATATTAATCTCATTCCATTTCAATTTTCTAGAAAGATGTTATCTGAGTTTCATTAGCTAGTTTTTCAACATCAGCAATCCCAAATAAGATTAATAATTTGCTATCCAAAATAGCAAAATATTCAAATTCAAATAAGGGAATCTATAGTACATGTGAAAATAAATCATTTAAAAAAAAAATTCACTGTTTTTTGAAGGAGTTCTTGTAAGTTTCTCAATTGTAATGAAGTCTGATTTTAAATTACTTTATAGCTATTTTTGCAAAAGTATTAAAAATAGTTTCATGGAGTGCATCTGTTCTTCATTATTTCTCCCAAAGCTTTTAGTTTGATCTTCACAGTACTCTGAATAAGGTCAACTCATCCAGGTAACTGGTTGCTTAGCCTGGTACTGGCACATCAGGTGAATGATAACGATCAAACTTATTGTGTGGAACTGTGGGATCATATCCCAACACATATTTTCTCTCCTGGAAAGGCTGTGAGTAGCTGGCAGTCATGTCTTTAGGGGATCAAAGCAGGATGCAGATGGGAGGTATGATGGCAGCCATTTTTGCAGATTTCCTTCCCTGAGGTGGGAAGATGAAACACATGAACAAAGCAATTTCTACATGAGTCCATCTTACTGCCCTGCAGTCAGGTTCCCTTTTCCTTTCACTCCTGAAAGATGTGCTTAATAAAATAACAGATAATAATATCTATGCATTTAGTATCTGATATACTGAGAACATATTTCACAAAATCAGAATACATTTAAAAAGAAATTAAGTTTTAAAATTGGACTTCATACCAAAATGGGAAAATCACACCTCCGCTTTTGATGACAAAGGAGGAAATAGACTCTGTTGTTAAACTTCGTTTTTTGATTACAGACAAAATGTCTTTGTCAGTGTGGTTTCATGGATGCTTTGTTAATTATGCATCACTGAATATTCTGACCTTGTTTGTATACTGGAGTATACAATTCCTAATCTTCATGTGTTAAACGCTGTCCACGAAAAAGTGTACTTTCTGTCCCAGGTAACAATAAGAAAACTTGATTTTCTAGATGTTACATGGAAAGGAAGGAAAAGACACTACCTCTAAAGAGGGGAACTTAACTGTGTCTGGTAAAACTATGGCTGGCCTTCTGTTGTGACTGCTCTAAGCTGCACTTAGAGCAGTCCTAAAACTAATACAGAGACCAACCTGGGTCAGGAAGATTCCTCTTGAATAGAGCCAACACCAGACACTTTGCCCTCTGCTTCTCCCTTTTCTTCTATCTTTTCCCTTACTGATTAGTGATTGCAGCTCAGCTTTGTGGGGAAAAGAGGGTAGCTTTCAAGCTCTTGTCCACATGCCTCCATTAACTTGAATTGTGATCATTTGAGTGGAAAATATGAGAAGCTGCCTGATAGCATCTTCCTTTAATCAGCAGAGAAGCTGCCCATCTCTCCCACTTAAATTAGGATAGGAACTAGGGTTAGAACTTGAATGTGGGTCTTCCCTCTTTTGTTAGTTTAATATATTTACACTGGAGCTGGAAACGACTTTTACATACTTGATATTTAAAACACAACAATGAAATAATAATTGGTAAATGGCTGCTCTATTTATTATTATATCTAAATAAAGTGACCCTTAGCCATCCTCCAGAGGACTGAAAATCAAAAGTAAATAGTAATGTCTCCCACTGCCCTGGTGATAAGAACAGGTAATTATATTTTATCCAGAAGCAAATATCAGAAGCACAATGGAAATGACATGTGAGGCATCTTACAGTGAAGGCTTCTTTTATCAAAACTCGAGACTTTTGGCATTTAGGACACCTTTTGGGCCCCACACTGTGCAATAGGTGGCTGGACTGCACATACCTAATAACCTGTACACACCTAGAGCAATGACTCTAGCAGGGTATGTGATGACATTCAGGAATCTTAGCCCTTAGAAAAGGTGATTAAAAGGAAAGAGTAAAATATGATGCATGAAAGAAAGAATGAAATACTATCAGTTGATTAAGTAGAGAAGTGTGGTTAATTTTCCAAGTCCAGTGTAATAGAGATACTTGAAGTAGGTACTCATGGTGGGTTTCCTTCTTGCTTGCATTATTGAAATTCAAGACTGACTCCAATATAGGCTAATAGCACCACCATAAAAAAGCTGCAGTACTTGGTGACTCAGTGACTTGCACTAATTGTCTTTGTTTAACAGTGGTATGAGAGCTCAGTATCTGTAGGTGGATCAGCTCCTTTTCTCCGTGCCTGCTTTTTCTGCTGCCATTTCTCTAATGGGTTTACTCTGACGGTTTTTTTTCTTTGGTTTGTTTTTTTTTTTTCCGCTTCTGAGGCTGCTGTAGCAGCTATGTTTTATGCTCTTTTCAAGCTGCACTGGGTAAAGGTGCTGTTGTTTTGAAAGATAGTATCAAGAAGTTAGTTTTTAATATTTAAAATAAGATTTTACTTTGGAGCAATGCTTGGGGAGATTGAAGCTGAAATAGGTTTCCTCACTAATACAGACTGCCCTTCTATTGTGTGAGCATAGGCTCACATATGTGTGCTGACTTACTGTTCCAGCTTACAGCTGCCAGTTCTGGCCTGGTGGCAGGAAGATGGTAGTTTATTCTTCTGGGTGTTTTTCATTTGAGCACTGAAAGTCATTGGTTTACTATCTCTACCTCATTTTGAAAGAGAGGTGGCTCTGGCTGATGGAAGACCTGGGAAAAAAACAGATTAATTCGCATGCCATAGAACTTCGCAGTGTTCTGTTAATTAACACTAAAACCACTGGGGAAACAAGCTAAACAAGCAGCCAGCTGGAAGGAGGTGCACAAGCACATTACAATAGATGTGACTGTAAACTGATGGCTACAATCAGTTTCATCAGGGAATTAAAATAATGTGCTAAATTTCAGTGCTTCTGAAGTCTTTTGCATGGGGTTCTTTCTAATCCTTTAGGTAATCCCAAACCAAAACACATATTATCGGTAGAACAGAGGGTGATAATTCTTCAGACAATGTTGCTGGAGGAATGGACTAGTCCAGGCGGAAAGGACACACATCTTTTCAGTTTGACCCTGCTTCTCCTTTAAAATCCTCCAACAGCCATGTGCCAGCTGCAATGTAAAAGAATCCCCTACACTTCACAGCCCCTTCTGTTAATGTAGATGCTCTCACAATCGTATTTGTATTTAATTATTGAGAACTTGATCCTTCAGTCTTTGCAGGAATGAAACTGTGTTGGTTTCAGCAG
>NW_009229175.1:9040-58781 GCF_000690835.1 Fulmarus glacialis
ATGATGAGCTGTGTCACCAGACAACTGTCTTTGTTTGTAGTAAAGAATATCTAATGCTGTTTAAGTTCACCCTGTAGCCTTTAGGTTTGGTGGTACACCTGAAACAGATCTTTCTTCAGACCAAAACTTCTAAATCCAGTATACTTTGCTTGGGGACTATTTCTTGCTCTGCCACTTTTTTTATCCTCCTGTGCTTGGGTCAAACTGCAAGTCCGTAGGTGTACCCTATGGACAGAATTAGTAATTTCAGAGAGTTACTCAAGTTGAGTTTTCCACTAGCAAATACAGGAGTTGTCATTTAGATTTAGGCCCAATGTCAGTTAGCTCTTTATCAAATGAGTGAACAGTGCCTGGTCCTTCAAGGAAAGATGTAAAAGCTTGGCAGACTCCTACTGTATTGAGGCTTCTGATCTCTATTTAGAGATTGTCCAAGTCTGTAAAGTAGTCAGTTTAATGTCCTTTCCAAAATCTTTATCAGTCTTATGCTACCACTTGATACCTTCAGCGGAATGCAAATTTTCAATCTAACTTTTGCACATTGGTAGATATCTGAAGCCTCTGACAATGAGTTTCTTAGTTTTATTTCTGTTTGTGTGAAAATACAGTTAATCAGTTGGGAATTTACTTTCTTTTTGTTTGATTGTATACGTCCTTAGTCTCCTGTCACAAGTCAGAGACGATAGTTGCTCAGTGTTCCACTCATTATATACATTATATACTTGATGTCACTTAGTATTCTTCTTCCTGATGTAAAGCACAAATCCTTACAGCATTCCTTCATCTTTCTTTGTCAATAACCAAACATTTCTGATTCTGATACATATTTTTACAGGGTAAGTGTCCAGTACTGCACAGAATACACCAGGCAAGACTGTACTGTTTATTCATATAAAGGTACTGTCTGTAGTAGTGGTAGGATTTGGGGATTTTTTTTTTCTATTTTTTTAATGCAGTTTATCTGGCTTTCTGTAATAACATACAGATCTCTTTGGATACAGTTAAACTGTGTAGGTGGTTTATAAATTGCTCTTAAATGTGTATGCTCTTCAGTGTGCATATTAAATACTCAATTATACTATCATAATGCTCTTGTTTAGGTCTTTCTGCACTTTCCTCAGTCTTCTCCGGACATTACAAACTTAAGTAACTTGGTATGATATGACATTTTGTCATCTTGCAGATTTTTTTTTTAATGCAGCATTGCATATTCCCGTTAGTAATTCAGTCATTTAATATATATACTGCATCTGCACTTTCAGATACACTATTTAGGCTTGATGACTTACTGTTTTTGAACTACTCATTTGCTTTTTCTTCCATACCCCTTTTTCTGAGTCTACCTCTCTTTGTTCATTCTGTCTCAGTTCAGTGGTTTTCCAGTGCCTGGCACCTGGATATTTATTATCATTTGGATACGTTTGAATAATTTGATGAATGCCAGACTCATGCTTGAGTGTGAAGAGACAAAATCCAAACTGTTAGCTTCTAGCAATGTTCTAGTGTGTGTTTACAGAGGTGTGTTTCCTTGGTTTTGAATTTGTAAAAGGAAGCTCATAAAAGCTGTCAGACAGGTTTCTCACTGCAGATTTTATATGAGAAAGCCTCTTAAAACTTAACTTAGCTAATCTGCATAGAAATTAATCCTCTGAAAAAAATAATGAATAGGTAACATTAGTTTAAAAATGCCAATAAATATTCTCTGTTAGTGTGCCCAATATTTCTACAGCCAGTCATCAAAAAGCAAAGATGATTATCACTACATTGCCTTAAAATGTATCCACTCAGGGTAAGCTTCAGTGCCCAAAACTCTCATCTGATAGTCTAAAGGAATATTAAAACTAACTCCAAGATTACCTTGAAGGATGGACAGTATACACTGAAGGGAAAATATGATTTGACTTTGGGAATAATTCAGTTTGGTCAATGAAACTGGAAGTAAAATTTTATGATAATCACAAGTCTCTTTAGTAGAGCTAGGGACACTCTCTTTCTTAATGTCTACCATTTTCCAGTAGACTAGTGGGCCTAAAGGGAAAAAAAATAGCCACAATTTATAGATTGGACAGTATATAAAGCTACAGTGATGGTTTTATGCAAGCATATGGAACAAGTCATAACCTAGTTGTATTTTGTATTGGATTTGGGTTTGTCTTTGGCTGTTGAGAGGAAAAATGGAATCTGACTGTAAAACTTGCTTTTTCGAGTAGCAGGGTATGGAGTACATTACCATAAGCTGTCACTTTCTGATTCTCTTAACTCTTATAGTTATGAGTTAATACAACATAAGTGACTGATTCTTTCACACTTCATAAAATGGAAAAAACTATTGTGTATACACTTATAAAAAGAATAATGCTTAAAATGGAACATAATGCTAGAACATATTTTTTGTCATAAATACTCTTATTATTAATGGATTGTTCTAAGTGCAGTTCCTGAACAACAACTTTTGAACATGTAATCTAAGTATCTAAACTGAACAACAGAGCATAGTAATGGCTTGCTGCTTCAGCTGTCCTACTGGAATATTTTATTATGTATTTATTTCAGCTATAGATAGAATATTTATTTACTGAATACAGATTAAAGATGAGAAATATTCTTTTTTTTTAAAAGCAATTTGCTGCATTTCAAATATTATATATTCATTTTTTCTTCCAAAGACAACCAGAGCCTTTACGTGTATAAAAACCCAAACAACTGGGTAGCTTTTTATACTACATGAATAACTCTAGCACATAATTCATTTTCTTTTTCAAACTCTGCCATTAAACATTGTAATGCATATCTGTACTGTGTATATCCCATAGAGATGTATATAATCTGTCTTGAGTGATTTATTTTTGTGCATTTAAGTTCCACTTTTGTTAAGCTCATAACCTAGAAAGGTCTTGGCAAGAAAATTTAATGATTACTGTAAGGCAAAATGTATTTTTGGAGAACAATTTTATTCTATACCCAGGCTCTTCCCAGAAATAACCTTTCTTTCTATTCACTCCATGTTGCCATTGCTGTGGATGCATTCAACCATTTCATGATCACTGTCGCCAGGACAGTCACCTACCATCACATCCCCCATGAGTCCTTCTCTATTCACAAACAGCAAGTCTGGGAGGGCGCCTTTCCTAGTTGGCTCACTGAGTATTCGTGACAAGAAGTTTTCTCCTACTAACTTGAAGAATTTCTAAGGTCTGGTTGTCACAGCAGTATGATATTCCCAGCTGATGTCTGGGAAGTTGAAATCTCCCATAAGGACCAGGGCTACCGATCTAGCAATTTCTCCTAATTGCCTGTAGAATAAGTCATCAGTGCTTACATCCTGGCTGGGTGATAGGTAGTAGACACCCACTTCAACATCCCCTTTGTTTTGGATCCCCCTAATGCTCACCCAGAGGCTCTCAATCACATCATCACTAACTGTAAGGGCTGTACAATCAAACCTCTCCATAACATATAGTGCGGCACCTCCACCTCGCCTGCCCACATTTGCTGTGTTTGAAATAGCAAATACTGGTTAGCAATGAAAAGAAGCCGAAGTGCATAAGGATAAGGTGACGAGAAGATGATGATGGGATATCATGAAAACAGAACACATGTTGCTTAAGAAATCAGTTCATATTTAACATTTGATCTATTGCTGCTGAAATTCTGCTATTCTATAAATGCCTTCCATTGTCTCTTATTACCTAAAAAGCACAAAGGCTGTTTGGAGAGGGTTGTTATTTTAAATGCTTTGCAATTTAAAATATGTAATAATCTGCTTGCACTTCTTTGCTAGACAATGCTGTATGCAGATATTCTTCAGAGAAAGGATGAACTAAAACCCCACAATGTTCAACCTTGCCGAACTGTGAGGAAGTTTTACCCTCGATTTGAATCAGAATTAAAAAACTTTCTTGCTGGCAGCCATCTCTGCACTGCCTTGGAGACAGAGCACCTGAAAGGCATTTTTTAAGACAAAATTGAAATATTTATTTAGGCTTTGTAAAGATGGCAGGTTCTGAGCCTGCTTTTTGTTTCTTATGTGTCAGTGCTGAAATCAGGTATTCAGAAGAGTTGAACTAAGCAGATTTTGAACACAATATAAGACCCATAAGTGAAGCAATTCTTCATGTTTCATGTGTCTCTGACAGAATGCAAAGTGATGTTTGAATGCAGAGATATTTATCCAGTTTAGATTAGTTTCATCTGCTATCCAGGCAGCTCATTTCTATCTGTGGTTTCAAAACCAAGCAAAGGTCTAATTGCTCAAATGTCTGGCAAGAGTGTGCCATAGCTACCAAAGCTTATGTGGATTCCATCAGAAATTGTAACTTGGGCTCATTGATGAAAAGCAGTGAAAGAGGAAAGGGCAGTGCAATAACCATGGTATAATAAAGCAGTTACAGAAACATAGCTAAAAGAAATATTCAGGCAGTGTCACATTTATTTAACAGGACGAAAAAAAACCTGTTAACTAGGAAGTGGGAGGCTTCTTGGGCCCAGCTGAGGCCTTGAAGCTGTGCAATGACACCATGGACTTAGCCAAATAAAAAAAATGCAGGGAAGGTTGATAAGATAATAAAAGAGAGAAAATCATCCAAGTTGCCTGGAAATTTCATATTGCCTGGAAATTTCAAATTGCATATTGGTTTAGAGGAGAACACAGGAGAATGGGGATATAGGGGAAATTATAGATGTTATATGAAAACTTTCATAGGTTATGAGCAGTCCAAATAATAGGAAAAAGAAAAGGAAAAAAAGAGGGTTTGGAGGATTTTGCTTGTGTGGGTGGAGTTTTACTTCTCCCTGGGGTTAGCTGAATTGTAGAATAGAAGGCAGGATGTAAATAATTCACTATAGTCCCAGCTAACTGAAGTTTTCTGCAGGAGGATAGTGCTCAGTGCCTGTGTCTGTATGCAGTAATATCAGCACTCCTGATCAGCTATTCCCTTTTAGACTTTAGAGCCTTTTGGGACTTCTTTCCAGGGCAAGCACAAATAATGTATTGTGTATTATTGGATGCAGAAATAAATTTTTTTTTTAGGGAAAAAAAAATCCCTAAACCAAATAAATAAATAAATAAATAAAATTCCCTGAGATATTTACATCGAGAAATCAGATTAAGTGATGAGTGTAACGAGCAGTTTCTGGGCCAGAGATATAAGGCGACCTGTTTTAATTGTATCCAGCAATGGGCAGTCGTACAGCCACACGTTAGTCACATCCTCCCAGTGGGTCATGAGCCGTTTGTACTATCTGCTTTCAGTCATACGTTTTATTTGGAAGAGCTAGGATTCTCAATTCACTCTATAAATTGTTTAGATTGTGCTAGTGCTGCAATTCTAACAGCAGAGTAAAAGAGGCTGGTAAATAAATAGTGCTACTGCCATGCTTGTGAATTCAGCCTCCAGGCAGATTTTCAATAAATGATGAAAATATGAGAGGCAACATGAAGTCCTGAAAAACTGCCAGTTTTGCAGAAAAGAAAAGTGGAAAATAAAAAAGCAGTAGAGATAACCTGCTTAGAATAGATAATTTTTGGCCACCAAAGCATTTTATAGAAGCACTGTGCTGAAGTAAAGATGTTTAAGGAAGTATTTACATATCAGTCCTAACTACCACGGTGGTTGACAAGATATGATGAAAGCAGTATCAGCTATTCGATGTGTATGGATACAGTTTAAAGTTGTCTGAACTGATTTCATACAGGATTTTTCATTTTCATGTAGTGTTTTATTCTCTTTCAGTGAGGATCAAAGTCAGAAAGAAGGCTGTGCCTTTAAAGTGGCTTTACTGCAGTTGTGCCCTGTTTCATAACATTTAGTTACGAGAATTTTCCTGTTGACTTCAGAGAGAGTTGGGCTGGGCTCTTAATGCTTGGTACATGGAACTTTTCATGCACATTGTTTTTTCCCTAAGTATCAGGAGGTGGGTTTTTTTGTTCGGGTTTTTTTTTTTTTGGTTTTTTTTTTTTCTGTGCTAATGCTCAGGCTTTGTAGAATTTGTTCCATAGCACAGCTGATGTGTTACTGGCACACCACCACAAACGTGAAGCATATTGTTCCCCCTTCAGTATGCATTAGCAGGAGGGTTAAAATATTATTCCCTTCATGTGTCTTTTTGCCTTTGGCAGGGTGGGGAAGGGATTAATGCAATTTGGGTCTGAACAACTGTAGTAAATAGAAATATTGTGATGTATAGCATAGCATTGTATACAGATGCATGTTCACCTGTGTTTACATATAAAGTGGAACTTTATTCTGATCTCATTTACATTAATGGGAGCTATGAATAACTTATTTTAGGTAAGTGGATTTACATAAATGCCCGACTAGGAATAGAGGCAAAGGTGTTAGGCTAACAAACTGCATACAGTCTAGGATACTCAGTAAAGGAAAATAATTGGGTTTTATTTTTTGTACAACAGATTTTGTGATCCTTCAACAAACTAGGATTTTGTCCCCATCTGCAAGTGAGTATTTTCAGTGGGTAGTTAAAAGACTTTGTCTTAATCTGGCATCAATTATTCACACCTTTGTAATTTCTCAGTTGTTACTGTTACAACAGTGCCGTCTATCTGGAAATGAAGTCTCCCATACTTAGGCACCATCCAGTACAAAATGTTGCTGAGAAATGTCTTCTGCCTCACAGATCATCAGTGCTACACTCAAGCTTCCCTTTCGCTGCTAAAATTCCCACTGAATTTTGAATTATATCACTGCTTTGACCCTGATAGTCAACATTTTCCATGGTATATCTAAACAGTCAGCTAAAACCCTCAAATAAAAGCCAGCATCAGTAACTTTCTCTGCTTGATACAGTGCAGCTCTCTATAGATAAAACTCGTATGATCCGATGTCAGATGTTTTTCAGGTCAGACAGGCATGGGACTAAATGACCACAGAAATTAGACTGACACAAACCTCCCTGCCCTGCACTTGAAACATAACATGCCATTCATATGCTTACCTTCTCTAACTTTAATACTTGGTAGCATATATAGTTAAAATGATCTATATGAAAAATATTCAGTCAATACATTTTTCTTCTGTAGAGTAAGATGAGAGAAATCTAAGTTCAAAGGTAGAGGTAGGTAGTCAAATTGCCTTTACTCAGTATGATAAAGCAAATACTGTGGTGTTGAGCCACAATCATATGATATGTGGTGCTGTTGCTTATCCAAACTAGACCAGAGCTGCAACACATGCTGCAATAATGTAGTTTCACATAAAGGAAGTGTGGGAGATGAACAGTAATTTTAGGAAGAATCCGTACAACAAAACGAAGAAAAACATTTCATTTCTTCCTTTAATTTCCTTTTCTTGTGTTTCTTTTTAATTTATCTTTTATTTTTATCATTGCAGTTGTGTCGAATTCAGATAAGGATTATTTGATGCAGCTCTTTTTGGATATTTGCAAATTATTCTCATCAGTAACGGTGAATTGTGGCAGCCCTTTGCTAAATTTTAGTGATACCAGATACCTCATTCATACCCTCAGGACAAGAAGCTGGAGTTTTAGAATATTTCAAGAGGAGCAGTAATAAATAGGCAGATTTCCTTTTTGTCAAAATAGTTTCCATATTTTCATTAGATTTTGATTTATCTTTGAAAGCAAAAAGAAATATCAGCGCTGAATATCAGCCTGTATTAGGAAGTGGAATTTTACAGTGTTGGTGATTCAGGAGGCTGGTTAGTATTTGCAAATATAATTGTCAAGTCTGTTTCGAAGATGAAGTGAGCATAACCTGTAAATTTTAATTGGCCATTTTATTGAGGTGTTGCAGAAGCTGGACATATACAAGCAACACTTCAGTTACCAATAGCTGAAATTTTGATTGAATAAAATTTCCATGTCTTTCAAATAACTCTCGTTCTCTACCAAAACAGAAAGCTGATTTTCATAAACAGCTTTCTTAATGATGCACAAAACTTAACAATAACAGATATGCGTTACCAAATGAAGAATAAAAGCATATAACTGCAGCCTAAGGAAAAAGAGTGAGAAGTGCTTCCCCCCTCCTTCTTTAACAGCTTGTTTTTCACTGCAATACTACAATAACTGACATTTAGAAAGATAATTTCAGTAAAAGTTTTGACGTAGAAGAACTGTGAGTTCTTCAGACAGCTTCAGTGTATCTCCTAACATTTATAATATAGTCCAGCTCTTATATTCTTCACTGGAGTTGACTGGTGTTTTGCCTAAGTGTAGAACAGAATGTGGGACTTCGGTTGATACAGCCTAGTGATCTATTAGTTCCTTTTTTGTTTACCCTTGTTTTGCAGTTTTGTTAGTGGTATTGCGTCAACTGGTCAAATTCTGTTGTTTATAATAGGTGGTAGATTTGGAATTACTTGCCCAAATTTCGTGGAAGGCTGTAACTTTCCCAGACAGTGGATCCACATTATGGATATATAGTACAGTCAATACTTCACAAATGTTGTACAAAAATAGTACTTATGAGTGTTGCCAGTTTGTATCTTAAATCTTAGTCTTAATCTCATTTGGTGTGTTTTCCTTTAATTACCAGCTTTGAGATTCAGATTAGAACTGATTTGTTATCATCAGATGCAATAGTCCTTCTATTAAGAACTATTGAGAGGAGCACTTCCTAATTCTGGGACTTGTGCGGGAAACCTGCGCCTGCCCTAGTTCCATGCTGGGATAAGACCTTATTGCACACTCTCTCTCTGCTTCAGTCTTCAGTGGAAGTGAACCCAGCTGTGTGGATTAGGCAGGCACCCCCAGAGTCACTGCTGAGGTTCTAGTCTTACAAAATCCACTTCGTTTATATACAGCCTGGGAATGTTAGTTTTTCGTTAAAGAAAGCTCCTAGCCATAGTAGCTGTGAAGAAAAGCTTGAAAACGTGAACATAAATGCATTGACATCAGAAGACAATTACAACTATCAAAAATCTGCAAGGTTTGAGATTTCATGATCTTTTTTTGAGGGACTGGTAATATTTTCCTTACTACAGTTCTGTTTGGAAATAGATTTTTACTTTCTGTTTGCTATGTTAACCTTGCAGACATGATGCTTGTCAAACAGATGAATCTCTTGTGTAATTTCATCGGCTTCCCTGGAACTTTTCCCAGTGCTATTTCAGGAGAATCTCAAATGGTGCATAAATGCTTTCTCTGGTTGGAGCTCTCTCGTTCTGCATATATGGAAACGATGACTGTATAACTTGGCCTTTAAGCCTTTGGCTGTTCAAAGAGCTATGTTCCCCACTAAGCTTCATGGTGTGCTTTACTGGTCTAATAGTGATGAAGACTGGTGTGACATTATGTTCTCACAGCACTCAGCTTGAAACAACAGGTCTAGGATCCACCCATCGTCCTCTTCTGAGGCTAGTTAAGATGCTGAGCTCACAACTAGAAACACACACTTTTTTTAAAGCAGAATGCATTTGAATGTTAAAAAATATTTGCTGTTTTAAATAAAATAGTTTTATAATTAAAAGGATTAAGTTTATTCTATGAACCTTTTTTCGTGAAGGGAACAAAGCAGTTTTCCCTATTCTCCTTTCCCCATAGGAATCCTTTACACATTTTCTTTAAAAACTATACAACTCTCAACTTCAACATACTGTGCTCTCCTGGACTTCTCACCTCTACCCCTTGACTCTGAACTGGTATAACCATCAGAGATAAACCATTTCCCCTCCTGTTTTTTCCCCCTGCTTTAATAGCACCAGTTTAAAGACCCGTTGACAAGCAGATCAACTACATAAACATGAGGGGGCGTTAACTTCTGGCAGGTATGTATGGCAATGGGCCAGTCTGGACAGAGTGTGGAAAACTTGTTTTTTATCTGCCAGCAAAGCAATAGTGAGTCTGGGAGGAAGGAAAGGAGACAGAGAAGTTGACCAAATCTATGCCACAAGAAGAAATGCATGACCTCCTCCTTTCTGCTCGCTAGTCATCTTCTGGGTTGGACTTAACAAGAGAACTTGTCCCAGGAGAAAGAATGAGGGTGTGTAAACAAGGAGAGTTGGCGTTGGGGTAAACAGCATGTTTTCTGAAAGAAATGTGATGGATCAGCTGGTTTTTAGCATGTTCAGCTTAAATTGTTGCCTGATGGTAAAATATGTCAGTTGAGTATTTTATTAACTTGAAAATAATGCCGATTTAGGTTAAGCAAAACTATGTGTGAATTCAACAATTTGGTCAAGAAACCCTATCAGAAATTCAGATGTTTTCTTCAAAAGTCAAAGTATTTTGAGTTGATTTTTTTTTTTAATTAAATGCTTCAGATTTCCATTTCAGAACATTTTGTATCTAAGCATATTTACATGTAGCAGTAAGGAAGAAGAGCTTTTCCAAGGCGGCAGCACTGTTTATAGGCTTCCTTGTTTGTTTCTCTAGAGAAAAATTGAATAAACACTTCAGGCTGAGGTGTTTTATTTTTCTTCTCAGCTTCCAAGTCAGTAGATGATTTGGTACAGTACAGTTAGTTTCACAGATTTAGCTAAAAAGCATCCCCTATGTCCATTATTTAGCATGTAGAGATGTGGGGAAAAAGCATATCAAGAATCTCCCGGATTTCAAGAGGTACAATCGATATTCATATACTGCATCAAAGCTGAGGGTTTTGGCTTTTTTATCATTCATTTGCATGGGATCATCTTGATGAATTCATTTGTTTGCTTATCCCCAGTTCAGTTAAATATTATTCGAATGCTGATCTACTTAAAACTGATACTTACATTCCTGGAAATATGTCCTTTACTTGAATTTGTGGTTTTAATTTGGTTTTTGTTATTCTGTATCTCATTCTAACTGAAGTTAAAATTTGACCTTTGAAGGTGTTCAGAAAGATTTTGTGATTCAATACAGATTTCATCCTTCTGTGACAAGTCCCAGTTTCTGGTTCAAAGAATGACAAATACAGAGTTTCTGGAAGAGCAGGACTGAAAATTGAGTGCTAATTTTCTGTCATTATATTACATTATCAGAATGCTATAGTGTCTGCAGAGAAGATTGGCTTTAGAAAACTGTGTACTTCTGTAGTGGTGAGAGGGAAAAAAAGGCTGATAAAGAGCATGCAACTACTTTCCAGAACTTTTAATATTAGTTGCAAATGATTACTGGCAGTGGCTTTATCTCTAATTCACATCTTCCACTATTTAAAGAAAAATGCTACTGTCAAAATGAAATTCATGAATGTGGGTATGTGGGCATCTTAAAGAAGTTTTCAAAATTTCAGTACTTTTTCAGGTTTTTTTTTGCAATAATCTCATTGATAAAAGTTGTTGATAGCAATCAGTCAAAAACCTACAGTATCTTACTAAATCAAATCAAATAACATAGTTAAAGGAAGACTGTTTCTTTTTTTCTCTTACACTGATGCAAAATATAAGTAGTTTCATTGCTGTAAATAGAGCAAATCAGTGCAAATGAGAACATAATCAGTCTTGAAACATTTGAATGATTTGTATGGATACCAAACAAAATCAAGACAATTTATGTGCTGCATGATAGCTTAGGAAAAAAAAATTATTATGCTGAAATTATCTTTGTCCGGTTTTTCAAAATTCTTTTTTTCTTTGTAATAATGACATCATCTTGTTATTAACAGCTAGTAGAATAGCATTTTTTTTCCACAGTATTTTATCACCGTACCCATATTCCCCATGCCTTTTTGTTTCCTGTGATGTAAAGAAAAAAGTTGTACAACAGTTGGACTTGATGATCTTAAGGGTCTTTTCCAACCTAAATGATTCTATGATTCTACGATAATGAATCAAATGTTTAATAACCAAGCACCTATAAAAATGGAAGAGTAATATGGATTCATGTACTTTTAAATTAATGCCCTTCATAATTCTTTTTTAATATTGGCAGTTAGAAGGGAAAAACTTCACCAGAGATGTGCAATAAGTTAAACATTTCATATAAGTTATTAGGGAAACACAGTGGAGAGCAATAAAAACATGGAACTTGCTAAGATTTCTTGTATGGCAGCAATGCAGAATGGCTGTGGTTTACCCATTAGTTTCAGAAGACTGAGAAAAAAAGAAAATAATGAAGAAGATACCAGTTCAAAGAAGGTCCTTCTCTGAGTACCTGCCCAATACCAAATCAATTCAAGTTGCACTACTTTTCCAAGTGCATCTGGTTTTCTGACAGCTGTATTTCTTACGTTTAAAGCACACTGCCCATGTGAATTTGTTTGTCTACCAGGACTGATTTTGGCTCAGGTTACAGCTTGTTAATTGTTGTTTTGGTTGTTGATTCACTGAGGACTTCTTATGCAATGTTTGCACAGTTCTTTGCATAGGAGATGGGCTGATCCTTTTTTAGGGTTCCTAGTTATTATGGTGATACAAATAAGAAATAAATATTACTCACAACAGTGTCCACTAGAAATTTCTGGCTCATTGTTGAAAACTTCCTAGACATAACACCGAAGTCATAACGTTTCAAACCATCTCCTGAAAAATACTGCTTTCTGCCAAATCTCATTGGTAGTTATATGTAAAACAACTATTAAGAGCTTGCACTGAGTGAGAATGAGTTAACATAATGTGTAGCTTAATCCAGGTGTCATATCTGCATTCTTTGATATATTTACCCACGTTTTAATGGTGATACATACACACAGATTGTAAAGCCACATATATTTCTGGGGAATAAATTTTAAAAAATCTTTGTATTGGATTTGTAGTTTTGTAATTGGCTCACAGTTTCTACTCAAATATTTGCTGAGACGTAACATAATTTTTAATTGTGTCTTGAAAAAGCATCACAAGTGACCTCTGAACAAAGCAATCTCCAAACTCAGGGAGAAATGCTGGATTAACTAGTCTAAAAGCTGAGAAATATTTTTCATTTCAGACCTCTGCTCTCCTCACACACTGTCTGTGTGAACCTCTTTAGAGAAGTATTGAGATTCAGCAGATCTCTGGCATTAATTTCACACAGGGAAGGCAGTCTCCTACAGAGGCACTCAGTGTTCTCTTTTCTCCTCTTTTAATCAGTTAGGATGCTGTTAAACAAAAGGAAATTCAAGTAGTATGGTTAATGCCGATAATGAAATAAACTGCCTATCAACCCTGAAAGCAACGTATAAATAATTTTTGACTGCTTCAGGGAAAAAAACCCCCACAAAAACCCCAGACCACCCAAAATAAATATGTTTAGCATATATAAAAAACAAGTGCATTGAAAAGCCAGTGCTGGGTTTTAGCTAGAGCTGAGTGGCAGCTTGAAATGTGCAGCATTTCTCAAGGTGGCAGGGATCACATTAAATTAAATTGAATTTCATTGCAGAACAGGATTTCAGGGGCCTGTGGAAGCCCCTCACTAATATTCTGCCACTAAACTGAATGACAAGGTTGATTTGATTCCCTTTTATACAATGGAAGAATTAATTCAATTTCTGGTTACTGTCAGATCATTCCTGTCAAGAAGCAGCGTAGTCACACAGGTAAAGTCCCTGGAAAGAAATATTTGGGGGAAGTATTTGGAATGAATGATATTGCGCCAAGACTAAACTATTTAAAAAAAAAAAAAAAGATGATGAAGAAAGCTCCATGTCCCATTGTGAGATACTAATTTACCCTGTGCTATTTCAAATAAAACACATTAAATCCAACAGCTGCTTCTTTACAGACAGAGAGTAGGATGGAAACCTCATAAAAAGTGTGAAATACAATTCTTGGCATAAGTAGTGAAGAGTAGGCACTCTTTGTTCTTGGTGACTCATTAAATCCACTTGGGATGGGGATGGTCATGTTTGCCCTGGGAGGTTATCCTGGGAAGGAGTGAACCTTTTCTTTCTGCTATCATAGGCAGCCCCTGTGCTGACTCACTGACAGCTGTGGCACATCAGAGACAGCTTGCCTCTGTTCAACGCAATTCTTAGCCAAGGACCCACCTGGGCATCAGTCCCTCCAGCAAGCTCCCCACCCAACAGTACCAGAGCTCCTTCTTGAGCAGATGTTTTTGGGTGTTCCTTTTATAGAGATTAGTCTACATTGCTCCACAGAGTAGGGTATGATGATGGTCCTCTTCATATTATTCCATCACCAGTCCTACTCTGTGATTCTGCTAAGTCCACACTAAGGATTCCTTCCTTATGTTTGAGTGCTTTGATAACTGCTTTGAAGGGCTCTTGTCCCTGAGTGTGTCTCTGGAAAGACACATTACAGTTCCAAAAATTACATTACAAGCTGAATTAGCTTTTGCATGTAATCTCTGCTGAGTTGGGGACAGAAACGTAGGACCAGCCTTGGCCATCTGTGGTTGCAGCACAGCAAGGGGGGTTCTGGCCTTTCCGAGAAAAGGGGATCACATGCAGAATAAAACATTGATAATTACAAATAGCGGCCACATATGAAACTCTGTTCTCTCCAAGTTAGGCCATCTCTAAGACCATCAAGTAATTGCTAATTTTGTCAGTGAACTTTGCCCTTCATTTTATCTGTTTTCTTTCCTTGCATTTGAATCATTGCTATCCTCCCCTGTAAGTACCTGCTCTTTCAGTGAGATCAGAATTCCTCATCTTACAATTCCACATATGAAGAAGAAGTTATCAACTAAGGCAGATGATAAAGGGCTAGGAAAAAGTGGCCCCACTGGGGCAAATGTTTCTTCATCTGACCACCCCCATGTCTCCCATGGTGTTGTTTCTTATTATAAGGAAGTCAGGACCAGGGAGTTCAGTCTAAGCAGATTCTGGTGAGTCATTTTTCTCCCTGAGGAGTCTGCCTTGCCCAGTTTTCATCTCTGACTCACTGTAGCTGTAAATGGTGGGGCATATAATTTTCAAAGGGCACATACTAAAACCCTCTTCAGAACAAGTTAATCTGCTTTTACCACTAATTTGTCTATAAAGTACATTTTGTTCTCTTTTAAATCCTGATTCCTGGCATTGGCAAGTTCTGCAGGACTGGACTGCAGTCGCAGAAATGTTAAAAGTGTACAAGTATTCCTTATATAACACTTATTTATGTAATTCTTTTATGTATATAAAAATAGATTTTACTCACTCAGTTAAAACTATAAAACTTGGATATAGAAGAAAATTACATTTTTTTCCTGTGGTTGAAACAGGTATCCACTGTTAATGCTATTATACCACTTGGATTTAATGAAAACTCTTGTATTTGATGGATTCATCTTATTTCAAACTTTGCCCATTCTGTTTCTAATTATATCAGCATGTGAAATTGGGATAAAATTTAGCTGTCTTGATGCAGGCAGATCCTGTATTAATATCTAAGGTGCTTTCTGTGGAACAAGATGACACTTGTTTGTTCCTGGATGCAATGTGCCTCAGCTGCAGGTGAAAATCTACTAGATAAAGGCACTGAATTATATATATAATCTCAGGTCACAGAGTGATGTACCTCCTGTGTTTTGCTATGGTTATTCGACTAGCAAAGGAAAAAAAAGGAGAGTCTGTCTTTCTGTGCTTCTGTTTTAGGAACTCATAACTTCTCAGAAATTTTTCCTTTGGGGTGCAGTTCCCTGCCCTTGTTCTGAACTTATGGGTGATTTCTGAAGAGCAAATCCAACAAAAATGCTAAAACAATAGCTAATGTTTTAATCCTAAAAGAAAATGTTATCAGCCTTGAAAGAAAAGGAATGGTATGTTTGTTATCTTGCACACATAAAGCCTGCGCTCAGGTTATTTTAAGATGTGATATTAGGCAGGCAAAATTTGACCTGCAAATTGAGTATTAGCATCCAAACTTTGTTGCTTGGACCTAACTCCAGTTAGTAAAAGAACTGCAAAATCATATCAGTAGTAACTATGATAATAATACTATATCTGGTTTTACATGACACTTTTCATTGATAGATCATAATTTTCCTGTTTTATGGATGATGGCTCCAAATGTGGAGAAGTTCAGTCCATTTGCTGGACTAGTTACAAAGCTCAGGTTTTCTGAATTCCAGTTCAGTGCTCTGTACTTTACTCTGATAGAACTATGACATTCAAGCTGAGTGCTTGTGTGTTCAGGTAGCATTGGAAATGTCTGAATTGGTCATGAAGATGTAGACATTTATACTTTTTCAGCTGGTAAAGTATTGCCTTTCTTCCTGAGCAAGGTTAGCATATATCTGTAGTCACAGCTGCTGCAGGAGACAGTAACTGTGAAGCATGAAGCACTATATGCTACAGAGCTTGAGCACACAGGCAAATCAGGTAAAGCCCTTTTCTTCAGGGCACAGAACAAGAAAACAGCTTGCTTTCTTAGATGTTGCATGCCCAGCAGCCTTAAACCATACAGAGAAGTTGCCAAAGCTAGTTGATAAAGTTTGCAGCAAAGAATCACTAAGTGGCATTGTTTGTTTGCCCTCAGCAGAATTACGCATGCTGCAGCAAAACTAAATTCAGACTGTGCCTAATACCACCAAGTTTGCAATAGGGAAGCAGCTCTTTTCATTTTAAGCACAGTTTCCATCACAATAGGTGAGTAAAAGACAGAATATTAACGAAGAAAAAGACAGTATGACCATCAAGACTGAGTTTCTGCATGCTACAGCTAAAGATCCTCTCTAAATAATTTCTGCAGTGACTACCACATTTTCCTTTGATAATTTGTATATATTTTAGAAATATATCCCCTTTTGATCTGGGATTTCTAGGAATGTAAGCCTATATAAGTTATTCCAAAATACTATTTGAAGTTTCAGTATATATCCCTTAAAATTATTGCTGCAATATATACATTGAAGCTAACAGCAAATTAATGTTTCCCACAGAAATATTCAGTAGGAATCGCAGAGAAAACTCAAGAAAATATGTCATGAAAGATCTTGATTGAGACCAGCAGCACTTAATGTAGTGTTTACTGTAACCAGCTCATTCTGTCAATCACGACACACAAGAGAGGTCAGCCTAGTTTTGCTGGAGTTCTTGTTTTATAGCTATGAATATATAGCTTAGCTCAAAAAAGTATAAAATCTGTTATCTGCAACAGTAATTATTATTATTCACTACGTGTATATATCACCTCCTATTTGTGATTCTCAAAGAATTACGTGACTAGGTATTTTTATTAGAGCTGGTTGGTAAGACATCGGGGATGATACTGACTTTGAAGGGCTTTGAAAGATAAGTTTTGCCCATGTTAATTTTTTTGGGGAAAAAAAAAACAAACAAAAAAGCATTTGACTATGTTTTGGCATACTTAGAATAGTCAGTTTTGTTGGGGTTTTTTGGTTGTTGTTTGAAATGATATATCTATTTCAAGTGCTTTCTTAGCTTTTATAAGAAAAAACAACTAAAATGGAATCAAAAGATTCTGATGGAGCAGAAATGAATTTTGTTTGGGTTTTATTCCCTTTTAAAAAATTGTCCTTGAGTAGAATTTTGAAAATGTTGAAGGACTTTTTCCCAACTTGAAATATCACCATCTTTTGTTTAGTGATACTTTTGCAAAGTTCTGTTCTCCATCCAGGTCTAGTCTTTGTTATACACTTGCAATTGCTGTCTTTCTCCAATAGCTACCAAACAGGGAAAGTTGTGAAAGGATCTGCCCAGCGTGACAATGGTTGCTGGTAAAGCAGGACACCCCTTGACTCCAAAGCCACTTCTCTAAGTACCAGATTTGAGGATGGAGGTCAGGTCAGCTTAGCCCACATTCTCTTTTAGTGCACACACTTCCTATTTCTCAAAAGGTGAAATCACAGATCTAGAGGGGTGGCTGCCCACCCACCAGCCTACCAGCATCTGTCACAAATCAGCAACAGCAAATTGTCTCTTTCTCAAAAGTCAGCCAGCAGGTATTGACACTTACAAATTACCAGGCAGAGCCACATACTGTTTTTCTAATAAATACCAAGCAGGCATCAAAACCACTGGCTCTGAAGTTGTTAGGCTTTTTTTGAGGTAGGTATAATGTATATTGTACTGTATAAATTATATATACCCTATGTTATAAATAGTATGTTATATTCCATAGTATGTATAGAATGTATATGTAATGTGTGTGTTTATGCTATACAAAACTGTTTTGTGCTGGTAAACAGTCAAAGAAAGGGTGTCAGCATCTCTGAATGGTGTACAGCAGACTGGGGCTCAGTCCTCCCTTTTGCCATGGATGTTCCATGTCCCTCTGGGTACACCGTGTAAAATGCAACCCTATCCCTATGTATCTCAGTGACAAAACATTGCTGCTATTTACTCAGTGTAAGATCGTAGTCTTGTGCCTTAATGGCACAACGTGAAGTGGGTGTTCTAAGTCTTCTTTTTCCCTGCCAATTTTCTTGCCTTGTCTGTTTAGCCCTCAAGTTCTTTGCTTACTGAAAAATAGCTGACGTTTTATTATGTACAAGTTTGTACTGCACAGCAGGGACATGCATCTGAATTGGAGCTGCAGAAATAAATAGAGTAATAAAAATAAAATTCAGCATCAGCTGATGTATCAAAGGCAGATAAATAAAATAAGCAAAAGACAAACATGTATGCTTGGAAATAGTGCCTTAGAACAACCTTTTGCTCTAGAATTAGGGTGGTTTTTTTATGATAGAGCAGCATGTCCTTTATTACTTCTTGGAGCCAGAAATGAGCTTTTGTCTTTGTTTTTGTTCTGCTCAGAGATCAGTGTGGGATTCCATGAATATTTTTTATATTCATAGGTTTAGTTAGTTCATCACTGGAGTATGAATGTGTGGAAGTTAGAAGACTTTATACCTTGCATGAGTATTTTTACTTTGTTGGGTTAAACATTTGTTTGCCTGATAAGTTCAACTGACCAAACTAAATTAGCTGCTCTGAGAATACACTCAAAGCAAAGCATTTTTGTATGGTTTCTCTCATAAAAGTTTAATGCAGTGTATAATTAGAGAAGGTTGAGTGCTTCCATTAATTCTGCAAAGTTTTCTCACCCATTTATTCTGATAAACCTAATATTTTGCTGACAGAATGAATCTAGGCTCAATTAAAGGTATACGCAAAGACATGTATCACTGTACCCCAGAAACAACATCCCACAGGAAGGGAAACAAAGCAGGAGTTTTCGGGAGGCTCAGCTGACATTTGCTGTCTTCTCAGAGCTTTAAGGAAGATGGAGCACTCCGTGGGAATGTTAAAGTCTGGGAATCCCAGATATGTGGTTAATGGAGTCGAGTGATGTGCAGATCAGTAAGATGTCCCCGAGGAATTGGTGCCTCTCTGTTTCTGTTGCAGATCCCTTCCCCTAATAGCACAGGCTGGGCAGAAGCTGCAATGTTGCTATAGTCGTGTGGCAGCAGCAGTAGAAAGAAATTTGCAAGAGTTAATACTGCTTGAGGCATCATTACTTCCTAATGGGGCTTGAGGAGAACAATCTTGTGGAGATTCTCTCCTGCTTGAAATCCCATGCAGTCTAATCCCTCTGTGTACTTGTAATAGTAGTGATGTAAAACTATGCATGGGTGTGTTATTACGTCTTCTACTTTGCTCTCTGTTTATCTCTTTTTATTGGAAAGCTGGCTAAAATTAGGCTTTCTCAGGAACTTGCAGAAAGACTTATCCTTAGGATTATGGCTTCAGGACTCTGTATATTTCTGCTGTACTTTGTGGTTATAGCAGCTTCCAATAAATCTGGGAGAGTACTATATAATTTCTTACTGAAATAAGTTTAATACTGTTTCCAGACAGTATTGCTAACTTCAGAACAAAACTAATGTGGAGGAAATCAGTCTGTAAATGTGTTTTACAAGACTCACCCCTGCTTTTTTATTGTCAAGTTTCAATGCAAGATTTCACTGGCATGCATACATTTCCATATTTTAGTACACTAAGCTACAAGGTGTCTTTAATACAGATACATCTGATCATCTCAGGGAGATTATTTTGTAGTCTCTGTTGGGTGGCCTCATAATGTGTGTGTGTGAATTCTTGACTCTTCCGAACCCAAGAGAACAGCAGCATTTTACCTCTCCTTAAAACTCTTCAGACTCCTTGGCAAAATAACAGTTCAGTGATTCCTGAGCTGGTAAGTTGGCTGCTGCATCAGTTTCTAGCAAGGTCAGCACTGCAGCATGTTGTAGGTAATGGAAGGCAGCTCTTACAGCAGGCGTGTATCATCCTCCCTCAGAACTATTCCCCTCTTCTGTGCTTGTACATATAGGGCGAGGTGTATGTGTGAGTGCATGCGCTTGCATGTGTAGCTTTTCCTCCTTAGGTTTAGTTAGTTCATTACTGGAGTATGAATGTGTGGAAGTTAGAAGACTTTATACCTTTAATAAAAATTTCTAATAAGCAGACACTAAATGTATATTCAAACTGTTTCAGTGCTCCTTACTGCTTTCTAAGATGCCTGTCCTACTCTCTACCCTATCCTACTCTCTGTGCACATACAGAGGTACAAAGGATACACAATTTAAGTTATCTGTCTTTGAACATCTTTCCCATTTTTCCAGAAACAATAACAATATTACAATATTGCTGCAACAATATAATTCTGTTCCTTAGATATGCACCAGATTTTCTGAAGGGCCAGGGAAAAAAAGCCAACTGTCTTCCTAAGAAAAAAGTTTGCAACATTTTCCTAGAAGAAGTGGAACATTAACACACGCAGCCAGATGTCCTAACTGCTAGATGTTTCTGTGAATCAGGTCTGTGAAGTTATTCCCATGCTTTTAATTTGTAGCAGAGCATCTAGCACGTAGGCTGTAATAATCTCTGCCATGGTGCCACTGAAATTCATCAAGGATGTCAGGAATGGATTTGGCTCCACTGTTTGTTGGCCTTTTGTACTTTGTCAAAAGGATTTTCCATTGTCTGTTTCCCAAAACAGTTGTGTCTTTCCACACAGGGCTGTAGTGAGTCCAAAGGAGAGGGAACAGATGCCTCATTATCCACTTCAATTAAAGAATTTTTAGAGGGAAGGAAATTCTGCCATGGTGCCTGAGTCACCAAGCTAACATCAGGGACCAGCGTCTTGTTTCCATTGTGTGCTGCATTGATACTTTCTGATATAATTAAAATTATATCGCTTTTTCTGCTCTTAGGAATGTGGAAAATTATTCTGGGTTCCTAGTTGCATTGTAATAGGTATCTTTTACTGAAATTTATGATAGAACTCAGAGATAAAATCCTCATGCACTTTCTGAACAATTTATCTGAAGCAAGTTTTGTGCCACAGAGTTTTTGTCTAAATTTTTAAAAATTGGAAAGCAAAGCAAAGCAAAAAAATTTTAACAATCCCAAAGCCCTACTTGTCATGATTGTAAAGAAAACCTTAAAAATATGTCCCAGGCTTGATTATATGATGTTACTCAAGAACAGCTATTCCTGAGTAACTCCATATGTGGGTATTCTTATTCCATAATTAGCATAACTCTCATTTTTAGCTTAACTCCTTTTCAAAGTGCATTAAATTGAGCAAGAGCATAGGAGTTTGGGAAAGGAAGTGAAATTTAAAACCAGCCTCCTGAAGAATGCTTTCTTGTCTTGGTAGTGTAGTCAGTTTACAGGATACTTTGAAGAAGGAAGATGGGGAAGATCATACCAAACCAACTATCAGCCCAAAATGGTGAAATTATTATCATGGTTGCAGTATAGAACTAGTAATAAGCCACATTTTTTTTTTTAATACAAATTTACAGATATGCAACATGGACCATAAAGCTCAGGCAGGAAATGCTTTAAACCGAAACACGTGCAACGAGTCATCAACAGGAACAAGAGAAGAATTTTACCCCTTGTTGATAGAAGGAGCTGTGTGATGGGTTGACCCTGGCTGGATGCCAGGTGCCCACCAAAGCCTCTGTATCACTCCCCTCCTCAGCAGGGCAAGGGAGAGAAAATATAATGAAAGGCTCCTGGGTCGAGATAAGGACAGGGAGAAATCACTCACCAATTACCATCATGGGCAAAACAGACTTGACTTGGGGAAATTAGTAATAAATTAAACTAATTTAGAATCAAATCAGAGTAGGGTAATGAGAAATAAAACCAAATCTTAAAACACCTTCCCCCCACCCCTCCCTTCTTCCTGGGCTCAACTTCACTTCCGATTTTCTCTACCTCCTCTCCCCCTGAGTGGCAAAGGGGGACGGGGAATGGGGGTTGCAGTCAGTTCATCACCGTTTCTGCTCCTTCCTCCTCAGGGGCAGGACTCCTCACACTCTTCCCCTGCTCCAGCGTGGGGTCCCTCCCACGGGAGACAGTTCTCCATGAACTTCTCCAACATGAGTCCTTCCACGGGCTGCAGTTCTTCACGAACTGCTCCAGTGTGGATCCCTTCCATGGGGTGCAGTCCTTCAGGAACAGACTGCTCCAGTGTGGGTGCCCCACGGGGTCACAAGTTCTGCCAGCAAACCTGCTCCAGTGTGGGCTCCTCTCTCCTTGGGTCCACAGGTCCTGCCAGGAGCCTGCTCCAGCGTGGGCTTCCCATGGGGTCACAGCCTCCTTCGGGTGCATCCACCTACTCTGGTGTGGGGTCCTCCACGGGCTGTAGGTGGATATCTGCTCCACCGTTAACCTCCATGGGCTGCAGGGGGACAGCCTGCCTCACCATGGTCTTCACCATGGGCTGCAGGGGAATCTCTGCTCCGACGCCTGGAGCTCCTCGTCCTCCTCCTTCTTCAGTGACCTTGGTGTCTGCAGAGTTGTTTCTCTCATATATTCTCATTCCTCTGACCTAGCTGCTGCTGCGCAGCAGGTTTTTTTTTCCCCCTCCTCAAATATGTTATCCCAGAGGTGCTACCACCATCACCGATTGGCTCAGTCTTGGCCAGTGACCAGGTCCGTCTTGGAGCCAGCTGGCATTGGCTCCATTGGACATAGGGGAAGCTTCTAGCCACTTCTCACACAAGCCACCCCTGTAGCCCTGCCCCTACCAAAATCTTGCCACGCAAACCCAATACAAGCTGTTAATTAGCCAGTAAAGCACAGGACCCGATACCTCGTTTTCAACTCCAAGGGAGTGAAACAGTGCTTATTTTAACAAAGCGGAAATGGTCAGCTGACATAGTGGATAAGGAGGAAAACCCATATGTTTTATGACCCCTGGCAGCATTATAAATGGGAGGTGGCTTATAGAAGGTATCATTCTCCAGCATGATAATACACTCGTTAATGGTTGTTACCTGAGATGTGTGTGTCACTGAAGCAAGGAACCTTTTGTCAGGAGAATCCGCAACTATTCAACTGTACCATGAACGAGAGATCTAGGTAGAAAGGTGCTCTTATGTGCGTCTTTAACTTGTTTTGAGGTAAGAGTGATTTTGAAGTAGCTGGGTAATAAGAAGACATTCCACACCCAGAACTGTGGTGCCTCTAAAGCCATCACACCTATAAACTGGGGCATCAGGGGCATTGGACCAAGTGCCTGTGCATTCTGCAGTGTATCCAAAGGGCAGCAGTAGCCCCATTGAGGTGGAGAGCATGTATTACTGGGGTCTAGAGAGGAAGAAGGGTTTTCTGGTGATGGGTTAGAACTGATGGCAGAGCTCACTGACAATAGAAAAATACTGGAGAGCACTCTTGGACTCTGGCTGGCCCAGGGGGAGTTCACTACAGTCAGCAACTGCTCTTGGCTGGCACAAAGTGCAATTTCAGCACCCCTAGTTTGCTGGACCAGTAAAAAATGTAAGTATCTTAAGGCACAAAATACAGACTCCACGCCCCAGTATGCAGGCCACACAAGAGTGGTTATAGGGAAACACTTAACCCCCAATACACGTGGCAGATGTATGTATAGCACAGGGAGACTTTCAGAGCCTTCCTCCGTGACTTTATGAAGTCTTTGGAGACTCTGTGGTGGTTTTCATGGGTTGACTGAAATTGGAAGCAATTGTCTGCTGAAGTGTTGAAAAGAAACAAAAGGATCCTTTGTGAAAATAACACAGCCAAAAAACTCTGAAAAACACTGCCCCTTGTTTTGTGAGACTCTGCACTTCCTCTTTTTGCATGAAATGTAAAAGGACTTAACGTTGCTTAGAAGTGAGGAGCTCCATACATGAGTAGGTTTTATTTTTGTATCAGTTTGTTCTTCTTTAGCATATTTGAATTGTTTACTTTTTACTATTTTCTTTCTGTTGCCTGGAAACATTTAGTAAGTTGTCAGCACTATAACATCGTCTAATTTAAGATTCAACTAGAATGAGCTTTAACACAAAGGCTTTATAGTATGCTTTTTTAAAAACACCCCAAGAATATTGAATTAAAGGGGGGTTTGCTTTGTTAGGTTTTGAGTAACTAGGAATTAATTTTATTAGGACAACAGCATTGAATGTACTTCTACGGTAAGATCAACTTCGTGCTCTTGACCCTGTATGCACTGCTGAGGCAAAATTTCGCACCAAAACCACTATCCCTTTCTCTGAGAACCAGACTGATGACGTTACATGCATTACATGTCAGTAATTCAATACAGATTTTTTAAAAATTCCTCTTTCAACTTTCTTTTCTGATTTTAATCTCAGTAAGCTGAGGTATCTGCTATGTGATAGGTCTATCAGGACTTTGACTCGGCAAGATTTTGAACACCTCCCTGAGACACACTGTTAACTCCCATTAGAGTTTATGAAAATTAATGATGAAGAGTGTTGGACCAGCATTGGTATTTCTGCAATACTGACCATAGGACTCAAGTCATTCAGTGTGAAGTTGCACCGTGTCGGACATAACTGCAAAGAGTTAATGTCTGGCATTTTAGAGTAAATATCCCATCAGCACTTTTAAATATCTGGTTCAATATGTGGGAATCTCCAACAGGAATTCCTAAGCCTAAAGTAGGATAATTGAAATTACTTGATTATATGAAATTGTTTCCAGGAGAATTCATGTTAATCATCGGTCTCTGTATAATACCTATCTCTAAATGTTTATTTTGCTTATGGGACTGTTTGAAACACATTGATATCTATCCTCTCAATATACACCACTGCTCATAGGTGAAAGAATATTAATAGGTTCACAATATCATAGAATCCACACTATTTATTTTTAAATAGTTTGTTTTAGAGTATTGAGCACTTAACATCCCAACTATATTGTATCTCATAAACCTTCACTACTTCTTCTGCAGTGGTATTTCCCTAACTAAATGAGCTACCAGGATGACTTTCCTAAAAGTTCAAGCTGAACAAGCAAGCTAGCCAACAGTTGCTCTGATACATGTTAATTGGTTGAGATGAAAAGCAGTGCTGAGAACTTTCTGACATCTTATTTTAAACACAGTTGTATGTGTGATTTATGTCTCAGTTCTGAGAGCCCTCTCCTCTCAGTCCTGGGGATGATCATATACATAGCCTGTACTCCATTTTGAATTTACAGGAAAATCTTGGAATAAACACAAAGGCCACAGGCAGTAATGGGGAACAAAGAAGCAATAGCAGAGAAAAGACTGATGGCAAATATTGGGAAAGAGCCTGCACTCTTCACAATGGTGCTATTCATATATATAAATCATGTGCTTATGTGGTTTTCTGGATCTGGGCCTAACTGCAGAACTGGATTTCTTTCAAGCGGCAAGTAAGTGCAAGAAAAAGCAGAAGACAAACTTAGACTCAGATTCCTCTGGTGGAGGGTGTAGTTGAGGCCCACAAATCAGAAAGTCAAGGACCGTAAAGGAAAGCTGCAAAAGACCTGGAAAAGAGAAGAGGGTAGAATGTGACTTTGCACAGCGGTGGTTTAGTGTTAGTATTTAAAATTGAAGATGCTTATGTGGTGAACTTGAAGGTTCATTTTCCACCTTCTATTAATCTTTGGTTGTATTTTAAGAGAATGGGACTGGATGTGGACTAAAGCCCTTCTGAGGTAAAGAACAAGGCTATATTTTGCTCTCTGAGAAGGCTGACTCCTGTTTCAGAATAAGGTTTTGAAAGCTTTTGTGAGAGTGCATTATGGAACCCTGAATTGGTAACGGATGTTGACTGTGAAAGATACCGAGGGTATGGGGTGTGGTAACAGACTGGTGAATATCCTGAGTGCTGCGCAGTGTAGAACTAAAGTGCATGGGGGTCACAGCAGATTCCCTTCAGATCTGAACAGTGTTAATATGCAGGAGACAGAATACAGCATGTTCATCCGCTGGATCAGAGATCCTGTTACCTTGCTTAATCTGTTCCTTTGTCAGGTAGCCAGTTGGCAGCCTAAGCTCTGTGACATATATTTTCTTATTTTTAATGTTTGTGTGTTGCATAATGAAAATATGAGAGGTATGGAAATAAAATTGCAGCTTGATCAGTTTCATTTTGAAGCAGATCATTCATTTGAATAGAAAATTAATGGCTATTCTAAACCATATTTTCCTCTACACAGATATACATGGAAATAGAAAAAGCATTTATTAATCGATGGTACATTAATGTCATCTAAAGATGTGGTGAAACAGGAAGATAATTGGATTAATGTGTAAAATACAATATTTGAGCCCAACAGATCTAACAAATGTGGCACTGTTCTTTATCTAATGAGTGTAAATGAAATCTTACACAAGATTAGGGAATGCAGTGCTTTGTACTGCAGAATCTTCCATTCCCGTTCCAACTGTGTAGCCATAATCATAAGTCACTCATGACAAAAATCAATGATCTTAGTTTTCTGACAGCTTTTGTTCACTGTTCCTAGGAACTGTTTTCTATCTTTTCTCAAGAGGGTATTCAGAATGTAAGCTCCCTCTCTCTGCTTGTTTATTATGTACAGTGCCATTCATTTGCTGAGTGACCATGGTGCCAAGTTCCAGCCTGGCATTTGTGGAACATTTTCCTTTCAGTCCCTTGAGAATACATGCTTTGGCCTCTCCGAAGCCAGCAAATTCTCAGCACTCTAATGAAGTGGTGTGGTCTAGGCTGAAGTGGGCAGAAATGTTACTAGCATCTGTCTCAGTGTTTGTGGCTACAGCATGGCGCAAACAATAGAGTTATCGATGATAGCTTTTGAAAGAAAAAATATGAAGGAAGACTTATTTTTTTCTGATTCTGTATTTGAATAAAATGTCTCTAATTGCATGGGTAAAGCATTAAAGTTTTCTAGTATATATTATATCTTATAGCAGACTCTTAACAGAAAAGAAAAAATGTGCAGCAGTAGACCAGACCTGTGAAAGATTGTGTAGTTATGCTCCAGTAAAATTGGCCTTTTACAATCCCTTATATGGTAAGTCAGTATAAAGGCAACAGACCTCATTTACAAACTGGGAATTCCCAGTGTAGTTGCTTTCCAAACAGGGTACCTGATCAGAAGCATTTGCTATCACTTCTGCTAATTGACAGTGCCTTAAAATCTTTTATTCTGTTACCTGAAGGCAAGCTGAGGACAACCACCATCATTGAGAAAATATTGATTTTTCTAGGATATCCTGTGTTTGTTCTGCAAATTGCAAATAGAGACAGAATACAATTTATACCATTGTGAGAAGAAAGTGTTGTGATTAAGTCTGGAATCTGTGTTCTCTTAACCCTTCATTGCTCAATTTTCACAGGTTAAAAAAAAAAATCATATAAAACTCTTCTTTAAAACACAGCAATAGGTCAAGTTGTACTTTGTCAAATCTGGCCAGCATCCTGCCATTACAGAATGAGAAGATGAATAAGCATACAGGGCTTAACCAGGCAGAGGCTTTAAATCTATAAATTCATCTTGATGTGCCTAGCTTCCGCACATCCTCCTTTAGAACAGAATAGTTGAGTTGGTCTGTTAAGTCTCTGAGGACTAGCTTTTTACTTTTGTGCTGGCAAGTGAATCCCATGCATTCTTGTAAGTTAGTAATGAGGAGAGCCAGGGCAAGAAGAGCCAGAACAAATCTCCATTAGGATTAGATAACCTTGTAGCTGCTCAATAAGAAGCAAAAACTGGCTGGTCAGAGCCCGAATAGGCAGAAGGACAAGGAGCTGTTGCTGAGCTGACGATGGGTGACATAGTTCTTTGGAGAAGAGGGGGTAGGGGCAGGGAGCTGATTTTGCTGGAGGTCTTTTTCAGTAGTAAGTGTGGGACTGTGTGCTGGTTTTGACTGGGGTAGAGTTAATTTTCTTCATACTAGCTAGTATGGGGCTATGTTTTGGATTTGTGGTGAAAAGAGTGTTGATAACACAGGGATGTTTTCGTTACTGCTGAGCAGTGCTTACACAGAGTCAAGGCCTTTTCTGCTTCTCATACTGCTCTGCCAGTGAGTAGGCTGGGGGTGCACAAGAAGCTGGGAGAGGACACAGCTGGGACAGCTGACCCCAACTGACCAAAGGGATATTCCATACCATAGGATGTCATGCTCAGCAATAAAACTAGGGGGAAGGTTGGCGGGGGGGCCACTGCTCAGGGACTGGCTGTGTATCAGTCGGTTCATGGTGAGCAATTGTTTTCATTTGCATCTCTTGTCTTTCTTTTTATTTCTCTCTCTGTGTTATTTTCCTTTTCATCATCATCATCATCATCATCATCATCATCATCATCATTAATATTAATATTCTAATATTATTTTATTTCAGTTATTAAACTGTTCTTATCTCAACCCATGAGTTTTCTCACTTTTACCCTTCCAGTTCTCTTCCCCCCATCCTGCTGTCACATTAATTCCATGTCTATCAGACTGACGCAGTCTGCCTCCAGCACATTCCCGCCTGCCTGTTCTCATCCGCTCCCGGCTTGTCCAGATTCACAGTATCACAGCCCTTTTCCACTTGAATGCTGACCTGTGGGAGAGACTTTATCTGGTATGGTACAAAGGCAAGCTCACATCTGCCAGTATAGCTGAGCTGCCCATTCCTCTGTGCATTTGCATGGTCTTCCGCAGTTGCCTCACTGAAGAGCCCATGTTTAGTCTCCTCTGAAGAAGAACTATGAGGTAGTGCTAGAGCAAATAAAGAGGAGGGGTACTTTGGTCACAGTATCAAGCCAAAAGGAAGGAATTGGGTTCTCGTGAAAGGGTCAGACTCCACCACCCCAGCACAGATCCTTTGGTGATGCTCCTAGTGCCCTTCTCTAGCCAGGAAACAGGCTTGAGTTTCAGATGCAGTGCCATCACCTGAACAGTTTGGGGACTGCATCTTGCAACACCATCCATAGTCTCCTGGACATTGCCAGTTTACATGATATGGAATAACGTTTGCCTCCTTATAGTATCACGGGTTACCCTGAGAAGCATCTTCAGCTACTGTCTGACAACTGACAGCTACCTACTGGGAGTGATGAGCTTCCATGCTGCAGTGAGCTCCGTCTTTGGTGATATTTTAGCTCCTGCATCAATTTTACAAGCAAGATCCCCAATAATTACCTAGGTATTGGGTTTTTTTCTGAAAAGCATGTGAAACGTTAAGTACTTCAGAGGCTTTCAGTCCCTGCTGAGAAGGGATGGGTTTTCCCTAGAGTTTTTTTTTAAATTTGTGTGGAGTAGGAACATAGTTCTCAGTGGTGCTGTATCATATAACATTTGGCTAATGCTCTGGGGCTATTTCTGGTAACTGCAACAGGAGTTACAGTGTCAGGGTAGGTCTATTGTATGTTCTAATAAAATAAGTAGTAGTCTGGTGCAGACTACATGAATAACAGAGATTTGGAGCTTTTCACCTCATTTGTGGCATATATATTAAAGATTGAGCTCTGTGCTTAGCAGAGATTACATGGGGATTACAAAATGTAGAAACTGGAGTTGCAAAAAGCAGTTTTATTCAGCAGCAGATTACTGTCACTTTACTGCACACTTATGAAAAACTGGAGTTTCTAGTTAAAAGAATACAGAAAAACAGACTCTATTAACATGTAGATATCAGTCTATATAGAAATACAGCATTTCAATTAAAAAAATGTGAAAAAGTGTTTATCAATGCATTTGAAATGAATGTCATTTCCATAGTGTCACCAAGCTGTCTGCAGTCTCTTCAAAAATATCTCATTGAGAGAGGCCCCTGCACTTGGCAAGCTATTGAATAATCAAGATAAACCAATCCAAATAATGGATAGCTGATGTACAAGTGTAGGGATTGTGCAAATGTGCTAGTCCATCCATGAGGGGAGGCTAAGCAAAAAGAAACACGTTATTTAAGGCAGAGATGTATCCTATGTGACTTTTTTGAAGTGAACAAACAAAAGAACATAACATATTCACAGACCCATATATGACTGAGGACTCTTACTTCACTTGTATCTTGGGAATTATGGCTTTTACCTGTTCTGCTGATGCTGTTCTGCAAAAGAAATCTGCTTCAGCCTATTGATTAGTTCATCCTGCACCAATCTGGGAGTAGATAATTGTACATCTGCATAATTAAACTTGAATTATACAGATAAGTGTGAGTGATCCTGCCCCAAAACAGGCAACTGAAGAAACATTAGGATCAAAATGGAACACTACCATGGGGCAAGGAAGCAAGAAGATAAATCTGCAGTGGAATATTGATTTTTATACACAAAAAAGAGATCACACAGGGTAGAGAATATTTAACCAAGAGAAGACAGCAGAAAAGAAACGCATTTCCACCAATCCCTTAAGGAAGCTGCAGTCACCTAAGCAGAACCATAAAAAGAACTAGAAATATCTTCTCTGATAGAAGGTATCCTGAGAGAAGGGCTGGGCAATATTTTTCATATTTTTGTGATGATTTTCTTTGGGGTTGGGGGTGAAAATTTCATTGTTTTTAGGAATCTCCTTTTTCTCCACTTGAGTATGTTTAAAAACAAATGAGTTAGAATTTAATATACTTTGAAGATAAATCACCTCCGGATGTTTTGAGTAAGAAGAAAAATTTTCCATTTAAATCTTCTTAAATTTCTTTCTATTTTTTACCATCTTTTCCTGAGGCTGTTTATTCTGCACATATTAGACAGAAGGATAATGAAGCATTTTAAATAGGCAGGATCCAAGCTTGTCTCCTTAGAAGGGAGCTTCTTTTTCTGGCTGATTTTTTTTTGAATCCTGCTTTCTGATTAAGGTAGTGTTCACCAGAAGGAAGGAGTTAAAGGATACCCAAACAACTCAAGAGATATCTGTCCATCAGGGCTAATCTTGAGGCAGAAGCAATAAGAGGCTTCAGAAAGAGGGAAATGGTGGCAGCATTTATTTTACTTCTCTGTAATTATCAATTGATAATGCCTGGGCCTCAGCCATTAATAAATATGAGTGGTTTATTGGGTGATATAATCAAAACCTATGCAAGAGAAGACAGAGATATTTCAGAAAGATGAGCTTGTGCATCTCAAATGGGAACTCCCAAACTCCATGGCTCCATGACAGGACAGGGTGGCAGTCTTAGTTGGCCTTTGATGCATAGCTAAATAGTCTTGAAAATAATTTCAAAAATGGTAGATGAAGGAGACAAGGCTCTTTCTGATAACTCTTGTAGTATTTCCATGCCTACGATGCTTGCCCTCATAGGAAAGGTCTAGTTAGAGTTAAGAGAATCTGTTCTCAAAATAGGAAGTGGCTATAGAATAGTAAATTGATTTGATACTTCTAGTAGACATTTCTACTCAGTCATAAGCAAGGTTTTACATGTATTCTCCATGCTATACAAGGCTGGCTGTTAATTTTTCTCATTCTTGCCTCATCTTCTTGTGGTATGAAATAGCTTCTCGTTACATAACTTGGGTGTCCTAAGTCTGTCACATTTGTTTGCTGCCATACATTCTGATTTTAAAAAAGAAATTGGTAACTTAGCTTCAGTTTATGTTACTGTCTTTGACCAATTTACAGACTTATACATGATACCATGGATTCATGAGTCAGCCTTTACTGTAAGAGTATAACGACTCAGTTTGGGCCTCGGAGCCAGAGAGCTAAATATAGTACATAGCATTAGAGCCTGGTTCAGCTGGGAAAAAAAATCCATTCTGGGACTTATGAAAGGTCAGTTTGGAACAGAGGTGCCTGGAGTGCAGAAACACTTGCCCCGATAGCTAACTTCACTCTGTTCTCATTTGAGAAGTAGCACTGCAGAGCTGGTGGGGAGAGAGAAAAGCGCAGGAAGGCAAGTCGGGGAGAGGAAAAGATGGAAGAAATGGACACTGGAAAGAAACTGATTCTCAAGTCTCTTAGCTGGTTATTCCAGGCACTGGTGCAGGATGTGGGCTAGAAAATGCCCAGTCCTGTGGGAAAGTGGTGTTACAGCACTGCAAATATTTGGGGTACCAGCCCTGAGCTATACACCAGCTTTCCCTGGCTCCAGTCTTAGTAGGAGAGCTGAGACCACTGTCCCCATTTTTGTCTCTGTGGAGATACTACCCACCAGCAGCTTTTAGTTTTGGCGTGCCTCTGTAGTATTGACGTAAGGCAGTCTCCTCCACGATAAAGATCTTTTCTTTGTAAGAAGCACTGGGGGTGGGAGAGCCTGTTTTACAGTGTTCAGGAGCGAAACTCACTGGAACCAAATGCTTGGTGGTATCCCACCTTCCTGAAAAATGCTCCAACAAAGCTGTTGGAGGAGTTCAGCATGCTGGAGGGGAGCATCCTGAAGTGGTGCTGTTCTATATAAAAAAAAAGTCACAGCATATCAAACTGCCCCAGTTGCAAGACAGGGTCCCATGCTGAGATAATAAAATAGCATATGGCTCTAGCCATACGTATTCCATTTTTATAATCAGTTTGTGACTGTTTTTCATAGATATTTTTAGATAAATTGTGGATGTCTCTCAGCCCCATGTCTCTCAACTCAACTGAAACTGTTGAATAAAAATGCTTCTGAAAATATTTTTCAAAATTGGAGCACTCTTTCAAACAACAGAGTTAAAACATGAAATAAATAGCTATTGTTTTCCTGCTATTGGCTATGTTTTTCAGCCTAGAACAGGCAGCTGGCAAGAGCAAATCTTTCACCTGTGAAGGGCAAGTCCTCCCCACTCCATCTCTGTCAGTCTGTCAGTGACTGCCACTGGCTGCTAGTTGTGTAGCAGCTGCAGAGCCAGGACAAGGTATGACAGTGTCTGCTTCAACTAAGTCCCGCTGAAGACTGTTAGGGAGTGATATAGTCCAGCTGCTGTGGGACAGGGAAGCCATTTCACCTCATCCTTTTAGGGTGGATGAAGGAATGGGGGCGGGTATGGCAACCCACACTTCTATTTTGTCTTGGTACTAGGGTGCCTCTGGTAGAAAAGATGCTTACTTTGTTGGCCGCAACTCTGAAACAGCAGCAAGACTTTTTGCAAGGCCCCATGACAGGGCTCAGAGAGGAAACAGCTGACAAAAATTCCTTTGGATTACATGCGGAAGTGCTGACATGCTATGAGCAATCTAGGCTATTGATAACACCGCCAATTAACAATTGGGTCTATATTCTGAGTAACAACAGCTCCCTTTCAGAGCTTTATTAAAACTTCCTTTCTAGGTAAATAACTTTCTCCTGATCAAAGTTTCTGGAATATTAGCAGATGTACAATGAAAGACATAGTTTACTTCCACTTGAACTGGAGCCATGGCATACTCTACTAGGAAACCATCATCTTGTTGAGTGTGTACAAACCCGCCATACTCTGTGCAAATTCTTTATTGAAACAATGATCAATTTACAAGCTGGATCACATTTCATTTTGCCACTTCAGCATGAACTGGTCTCTGTGGTCTACGGCCGTGAACTATAAAATCATAACAGTTATTTAAATCAAAATACAGTAACTGCTTCTCAAAAGAACACATTCATATTTGTCTTACATTTCTTGTAAAATCAAAGAGGATTTAATAATAAATGAAATATAACTTAAGATACTTTAGTGCAAGCATTTCCTTTGCATCTAAGAAGCTTTCAGTTGTCCCACTAAGTATGGCATACTTAGGAGGCCAACTCCTAAAATAGCATGCTGCCAAGAAATTCCAGGAGAACTTTTAAAATTCGACACTGTTAGCACTTTCCAGAATTAGTTGATCTGAACCAAATTGATCGTCAGAAAGCCCTGGTTGTATGTTACAGTACTTCTGTCAAAAAGTAACTGCAAATTGAGGAACTGACATAGTATGTACATTAGAATAAAACAGGCACTGACTTAAAAAAATCAACATCTGCCCGTACATGCCATTCTGCAAGTCTTACGATTATACAGTAATTTTTAAGCACCGGAGTGAACTGCTATGCCTCACCTAATACCAATAAACCTGCATAAAAATGCTGATCTATGGATTCTTTTAAATTTTTCAGATGACAATCTCAAAAAATGACTGAAGGGTAGGTTTCATCACAAGCATACTCAAATCAGAGAACAAAAAAGGATCAGCAGTAAACAAATGCTGCTCAAAAAGAAAATGTTGAGTAAGTAGATAGTGAGTACTATGTTCAAGTGGTCTGATTAATATGGTCTTACATTTAGTGCAAAAAGAATAGTAAGTGTAAAATTCAAATCCAGCACTGACTTCTTGTGCTGCAGAAATCTAGTCACGTTTCATGAAGTTTTGGCAAAAATATTTTAAAATAGTGTAAATTTATCCTGCAAATCTCTTTTCCTTTCTAAGCCTGGCTTGGTGTTCCTTATGCTTTTAGAATGCAAATTCAGTTGGACCGGCTTTTCCAGATTCTGAGTGTTTTAAGAACCATTAGTGTTTGCTGATATAATAAATAGAACAATGTAACAAAAGGTGTGCATAGTCCAATGATGGGAACGGATAACTCTAATGTCCCTGAAGTGCTTAAGGTACATGAAAATACATAACAATGCAAAAGTTAATGTTTCCTTAGAGCCATCATTAATTTTATGTTTGCTAATTGTGTTCTCACACCATAAAATAGCCATTCCCTAAGAAATATGGCAAGACAGAATTGTTTACTTTATAATGGCACAGCCAGAAAATTTGGAACAGGAAAGATGGATTTGGATCTTGCTTCCCATTTATCTCCCACACAGGAAGTGCCTAAAAGCATTTAAAAAGCTATATGCTTACAGGTGTTATATAATGCATGCGTAAGGATACTGAGCAGCATACATGAAAACAGAAAAAATACATAAACCAGAACCATTACAATCTATATTTTCTTCAGATGCAGTGCTGCTCTGTTTTTATTCTGATAATATCACAAAGCTGTATGTCCAAAGTCTTTATAGCAGACTGGCTGGCCACTCCTATCTGTGAACTCTCAGCTCTGAGTGAGTCCAGCTCCAGCAAAGTCAAGGTTCCCTTTGACCTTGCGACATCAGGAATTCAGCATTGCACCTATTATGTGCATCTAATCCACCAAATAACTGTTGCTCTTACATGGTTTGCAATGTATACTTGTGTGTACTTCAAATACATGCTCTTTGTGGACAACCTCTGCAAAAAACCACAATCTGTATCTTCAAGGAAGTTTACACAAAGATACTGAAGAAAACCATGAAGATTGTTTGCTCTCAAATGTTTCTTATAAATAAATAATAGAACAGGCTGGAGGACAGCCTGAGGGCAGCAGTCAGGACCAGAACTGCCTGGTACCAATCACCATGTGAATACATGAAGGGGTCTGGTCTCTACTATAAAAAGTTCATAATTAAAAAACAATTAAAATTAAAATACTGTATTTTAATAAATAATTTTGAAACATGAAATCTTGTTATTGTTAAATAATATAAAAGTTATTTTTATGCTTTCAAGGAGAACATCCTTGCTCGTCTGTGCAATCTTAGTTGGGCACCAGGCAGGTAACTTCAGAATACATGAGCATTGTTTGTAAATGTTGAACAGGCAGAAAAATCAAGATGCCTCTTTTCAGGAGGTTAAGGTGAATTAAAAGAATTTAGTGCAAGTTCCTGCTTTTGTTTCTGCCCTCGTCCTTTTTCATACCAGAAGCAAATTAAGTGACTTGAAAAATTGATGTGAACGCTAAACAGAAATGTACTTTGGACTCAGACAAGAAGTTAACAGTTTGCATCAGTAGTATTTTCAATCACACTAGTCAGAAGTGAGGTTCTTTGTGGTATTCTCTTAATCTACCCTGTGTTCTAGATTTATATTGCTTCACTGGAACTAAAATATTTCCAGCCACATTCCTAAAGGGACTTTGCCCTTGCATGTTTCCTTTTGGGCATGTGCAAATGCATTTTGTATAGATGCCTGCCACTGTGGTGAGCACAAACAAACGTTAGGCAACTAAATGCTGTCATTTTCTCAAGTTGGTCACAAAATCTGAAGTCTGTTATTAAACATGTATTTTTTTTAATAACCATAGAAAGGTAAATATGGAGCCTTCTCTGCATCACTGCGTAAGTCACGGGGTGTTCCTGTATTACACTGCTAGTGAAGCTCTGCACTTTAACATGAGGAAGTTGACATAAAATCTCAGTTCATTATCAAGGGTTTTTTTAGATAGCTGCAACATTGACTTTGTTTGGTCTCAATTACCCGTGCAGTTAACATACCTGATTGCCTCCAATGGACACTTTATGTAGATGTGGCTACTTCAATAAAATGTCCAGAGAGCCATCCATGCATCATCTCTCCATAGACCTAAGTGACTTCTTTTTCTGCAATATACTTGATTCTAGATGTATTTTGAGTATCTATACTTACACCACAGTCCTTCTTAAAAACTATAAGGTGATAGTTTGTTCATTAGTTCCAAATTAAATGTGTATCAGGTAATTAATATGCTACCAATCCTACACAAAGTCCTCCTTGTAAGTGCTTTCTTTCCAGACTCACTCTGGAGAAGGTCCTTTTTATTGTCTGTCTGCAACAGAAATTATCACTTCCCTTCCACTCCTGGCATTTCCTTGCATAAATGTTGATCCTTTTCAATGCCACAATCACTGTGATCATTAAAGCTTTACTAGGGTAGAGTCACATGTACTCAAGCAGTGAACATCCTACATAGGTAGGAGGTTCTTAAAATACCAAAGCAATTATAACACAGTAAACAGTTTGTGTGATCGTCATTGTAATTTCACAGGACGCTTGATTATATTTTTTTTTTAGTTTGGATAAAACACTCTCAAAATTATGCTTACAGATGAATTTAGGCTTGATTTTCAGAATATGAATCTGCACAAAATTGAGAATCCCAATAAAAGGGTCTTCTGCCATTTCAGCCTTGTCATGAGCTAATTACTGTTGTTTGCAGGACTGTTAAGGAACCTGCATATCTTCTGGTAAGGTAGTGCATACTTACTCCTACCAGATTACTACAAAACAAGACATCTTGCATATTTGCAGCTGTTTTCCATATAAACTTCTGGCAAAGTAAAAAATGGTCAAATATATGCAAAAAAAACCTGCCGAGCTGTTATGACTGCAACTTTCTGTAAGATGTTTATGGGCTTTCCCATCTGTAAAATACACCTCAAAGTTGTTTCTCGATGTGAAAAAAACGATTGTTGGCATCTTCATTTCACGGAAAAGGGGAAACTATTTCCCTTGTGCCTAAGCAGTGTGGTCTCAAATGAAATGGAAACATTTTAACTTTCTGTAATAGCCCTCTAAATAACAATGCAGCTGAGCAAACAGGCTTTGTAAATGGGATCTATTAGGATTTTATTTGGCTACTGGAGTGCTGCCTCTTGGGCAATATTTCAAATTCACAAGATAATATTTGCAAAAATGCAATAGATGGAAATAACGAGCATGAAGGAGGAAAATGAAAACTAGTTTTATGTTTAGTAAGTTAGAGTGTCCTACATCAAAGACTAGCAATGAATTCCAGGAGGCCACTACAGGTGGCTCCAACCTAGAAAATGCTGAGGTAAATGTTTCTTGGAAATACTCCTAATCGAAAAGAGCAATTAATATTAATGTAATAGCAATTACTCTGCCAGACATCATGGTAAACTAAAGTCAAACTGAGAAGAAAGTGCCAAATAATCCACATACATGCTTTTGCTATGATAGTCTCCAGGTAAGGCTTAGCGGCAAGTACAATATGTATTTTTAAAAGAGCTCCACCTGATTTTCCTGCTATGCATAGATTCAGGAGTAACTATCATACATGGCTTTCATATATAACGCATGTATTTTTGTCATTTGCCAATGCTGTGTCATCAGAACTGAGTTCAGCAGAAGGCTCAGGAGGGGGCTCTGCAGGAAGTGCTGGTGTTTGAGGAGTGTCTTCTTCCTTGGTGTCCAACTGCACGCTTTCTTGCGACTGACCATCCATGCAGTCCTTTTTGGACAACGGGTGAACTGACACTTTTATTGCAATCTGTTGAGGTGGTTCATGCAGTGACGATGCGTCAGAGTCCGCTGTGGGAGAGTCACTGCGCTTCAAAGCATTCGGGATCATATACAGCTCATCTGTTTCAGTGGTTTCCTGGCCTTCTGCTGTCTGCCGTACAAAATTCTGTCCTTGCTCCTCCAGACCGACAACCTCCATAATTTCTTCCATTATAGTCCTGCAGTTCATGATGAGAGGTGGCAAAGGTACACTCCGAGCAAGCTCTTCAATATAGCGAGCAAATTCCATGGTTTTGAACTGCGTTACTTTGGCAAGCTCGAGCGTTTTGGCTGAAGTGATAATTGGGATACGCTTCGCAATCTCAAAGGCTTTCTGGAGTTTCTCTGCCCCTTCTGTTCTGAAGAATTCATTGATTGCTTTCTCTGTTTTCTTCAGATGACTGCTCATCATACATAACCGAGTAATGTTCAGTATCATAACAATGGTAAAAGCTACAAGGCAGACAATCATGTAATAGATTCCCATATCTCCGGAGGTAAAAACAACCCTCAGTGTCACAGTGTTGTTAACACTGCCATACATATTAGATGCGACACACGTGTATTTCCCTCTGTCTTCAAAAGACACGCTGGTAATGTTTAGTAGCCCATTGTCAAGAAACCACCATTTTCCTGCTGGAGAGGAGACAGAGTAACTTAATTAGAAGTATTTTGTTCACATGATCAATATAGTCTTAAACATCAGCTTTGTCAAACTGGCTTCAGATTTTGGAAGAAGGAAATAATGTTCACAAGAAGACAAAGTATTTACCATCACAAAGGTCTATCTGTCCCTGAGACCCTAGCTGTGTTATTATCAAATCCCTGACATCAACTGTGAATAATCAGATCATGCCCTAAAAGTCTCATTAAAAAATTAGTTAATATGCATGACACCTATCACAATCTTAGGGTCAGTTAAGTTACAAAGATACAACTACTTACCCCAGAGAGTGTCCCAAACACATGCCACACTTCCTCAAAGAACAGTAACAATGGGATTGTGAGGCAGAAAAACCTACTAAGCCCTCCTTGTTTTGTTCCCCAACAATGCATTTTCTTAAAATTGGGTTATTTTTGGTGTTTTGTTACAGTATCTCATATAATTCTGTTAATGTAAACTTTTAAAAAAGTAAAATTTCAGACATCATATACTACATTGCCTGCCCTCTGAGGTGTTCAGAATTTAATTTTGAATTATGATTTAAAAAAAGGGAAATAGGACAGGAGGAGTAAGATGGGTGGGAAAGAGAAAAGCCATGACCAACTAAGAGAATATCTTGTTTGCCGGTGCGAACTTCTACACACAACGGTGGACCTTCTTTTACTTTTACATTTCTATCAGTGTAATATAATTGATATCTTTGGTCACTATGTGTAATTGTACATGTACATTTCACATCCTTTGAACCTGACACAGCAGAACCATTTAGCTATTAAACTGAGTTTGAAACAACATGTTAAAATCCAGTGCTCCTATCACTGCTAAAGTGATTCAAGATTCAGCTAGTTACTGTGTTTGCCATTATATATTGATAATGAATAGGATTTTTAGTTCCCCAAGTGAGCTTCATTTTTATTCAAATATCACTACCATTGAAGAGCTGAGGATGTGTATTTTTCTCCTTATTTGGTGTGATACAACTTACTAAATTGTAACTCTGCTATAAAAACCATGATTCAACTCCAACAGGAAAGCCTGGTATCAATTCTTTCCTTCAGGTAAACCCACCCCTGGAAGTGTTCACATAGTGGAGCGAACAGCCAGAAAGTGTAGGAGTCCCTCTGTGCCTTCTGAACACTTCATACAGGGAGATATCATACAGAAGATTTCCTTGTAACACAGTGACAGAGGCTGATGTCAGCCAACAAGATCATCTAATACATACTGCTGCTCAGAGGCAGACTCAACTGTTTTCAATCTCTGTAATGCAATCCCAAGCCATTCCTGACAGGTATCTCTTGAAGGCAGTAACAGAATTTCGATAACCTTCCACAGCAAGGAATTTCAGGCGTTTACCTATTTTTACTATCAGAAAGTTGTTTTTTCTTAAACCTAACCTAACCAGCTGCAATTTAAGTCTATTAAGGCAGCTGAACAAAGACACAGAATCTGTGATTAGAGGACTAAACTTGCACAAAACCCCTGTGCAATGCATGTAAATCACAAAGCAAGGATTGCAGTCCTGCCACAGATCGGTATATACCTTGCTTCTACATTTATTTTATCCTTTGCATGGAAGTTCTTTTGTTGTTAAAAAGATTATTCTCTTTTTTTACTTTATTTCTTTCAAGGAAGAATCTGTGAGCAATTCTGAAACTCATTAGTCAAAAAAAGCCTTTAATTCAGAGTAGTTATGGGCTTTTACCATTTTGGAAGTTTTTCTAATTAAACATGGCTTATCCAAATCGTTTTTTTACATTATCTCCAGAAGAAGCCTATGTAGAAAGTATTCCCACAAGATTCCTGCCTCAGTTCCTGTATGGACACTTCTTAATTACATCTTTTTATCCTCTTACTTAGAATTTTGAACTTAACTGAAACACTCTTTTTTGCTCTAGCTTAATTCTTGAAAACAGCTGAATCACTTTGCCTGAAATAAAAAAATATAGAATAAATAAACAGCTCAGTCTAAAGCAGACCTGCACATAAAAAAATTACCCCAATCTACTAAAGTTAGGCAAATTCAGAGGAATACTCCGTTACAGAGGAAATGTCAGCATCTGTAACAGATGACACTTCTTTCTCCACCTCTAGAATATGAAAAAATAAGAGTATTGGCTGCTCAGTATTTCTTTGAATTGCAATGTTGGCAAAGTAGGTCTTTATTAATTGTAAAATGACAAGACGCCTTGCTGATATATCCTGGCTCCAGCTGTTATAAATGACATAATGGCATTGAACTGTGACTCAATGACTGGGTCTGTGCCAGTGGATCCTGGCAGATAGTATAAGCCTAATGAGAAAATGATTAGAAAAGGTATCATTGCTGGGTTTTGGTAACAGTTCAGTGCCATACTCAACATAACTATATACATAATAAAGAAAGGTCTTGTGCTAGGAAACATTTCTTACGGGAAGACAGCCAGTTTCTTAAAGGAGGAAGTGCACTGTTGAAAGTCTAAGTTAAAGTGATGTTGTCATAATACTACATCTGCAATTTTTACTGACTTGGTTGAAGTTTTTGCTCACCTACTTGAATGTTTGTGTTAGTAGCTACCTCTCTCAGTTGACTGTACAAAGACCTAAAGTTAGATGCCTAACTAAAGGGGAAAATTTCTGTTAGTGAGCCCTAGTAAAACACTTTAGCGCACTAATCACAGTACGTTGCCGTGACAGCACAAATTATATCTGAAAGTCCGCTTACTAGCTCAAGTAGTTCCTTTCTCTAGCTTTACTTAGAAAATGATAAAATACTGTAATGTCAAACATAACCAGTTATGCAGTATGCTTTGACAGATACGCTATGCTGTTGCACATCCAGCTGGGTCAATCATTACTCCCGTCATAGCAGAGTTCTCCCTCAGGTCAGCTGTTAGTTAGGCAAGCTATCTTGCCTTTAGTATGAATAACTAAGAGTTTATTTCATCATGCTGTGAACAAAGCAGTCAGTATGGAAGGATTACATGAGCAAAACACCTTCCATCCCTCCCAAAACATTCCCTAGAAGTGTAACTAGGATTATCACTCAAACCTTCCATTTAAGGAAAACAAGCTCATGAGTAATTAAGGTCTCTGGCAAATGCAACTGAAGAGTCTTAACTAAAGCCAGGAAGGCTCAAACTTGGCTTGTCCTTCTGACTGCTGTCCTATATAGGTTTTCCTGTTGGTCATTCAGGGCATCTCCCATTTCTCACACTCCCATGGCACTATGCATAAAGACAGGAGGCATATCAGGGAGTTCGCTGTGTTGAATTCATGCCAACAAACTATTCCCATATGTCAAGAGAATCCTCCTTTAAGTTGGAAAATAGCTTTTTAGTCTTATTTGGTGCCAGAGAAGAACAAAATAGAACAGAATGGGAAATAGAATCAAACCGGAAATCTTCCAATGAAAAGAAGCTTGTCTACACCTTCTGTTAAGTGCTTCAGCTTCTTGCTATGTGTTGCTATAAATAACACATTATAAAAACGTTATTGTTTTCTTCCAAGATAGGCACAACAAATTTATGACTGCCACTGGGCTTTCATATATTTTCACACAGGAAAACACCACAGTCAGGCCATTAAAATCAGGTTATTGGTCAACCTGCTGAAATCAGAAGTGTCTCTGGACAGGCTATATCAGTGAGAATACTAAGATCTTACCTTTATTCTCCTCCTCTTGGAGCAGACGGCCGTTGGAATTGTACCATCTGTAATGTGGACTAGGGCTACCTTGGACATTGCAGTCGATCAAGGCACTACTCCCCTCCTTGACAATAATATGGTCGATGCGGGAGATCACCACAGGCACAGATCCTGTGTTCATGTCAGTGCGGTTGAAAGTGCTATTAGTCACATCCTCAGCAGTCGTCAAAGCTGCTAATAAGATGACAAGGTGTGTGGTAGGCAGAAAGTACAAAAAGTGGTGGCTGTTCAGTATGTTCATTTTTCTTCAGTGGTATACGCAACTGGCTGGGAACTGGGATCGGTTCTGTTGAACGCAGGCCCTTGAGGTGAGGGGGTCACAGGAGAGTTCTACTTTGATCCGTGCAATTTTATGTTTAAAATATCCTATACAATACATAAATAAGTACAATGAGATGGCATGTATAAACAAGCCATTAGATGTGCTCTTTTAAAATAGTGACACATCCATTAATGCATTTCACAATCATCAGCTCAGTGTCTTGTCTAAATGCTAATGTTATCACAGTCCTTATTCTTACTGGAAAAAGATGCATACATTTTCCTGACAATAGTGTTGTTCAGAGTGGCAGGCGTGGGAGAAGGCTTTTATCACGTAGACACTTAGCGGCAATTTAGCTACAGCCCTAGTTACAGTTTTATGCCAAAAGTTCTACAGATTTTTCTTTTTCTTTTTTTTTTTTTTTTTAACAATTGCAAAATCAACAGGAAAAACAAAGGTACAGCACGTTAAAGCTGTCACTACCAGTTCAGTGCTGCAACTCTGTCACGTGCATGGAATTGTTGAACATGGTGTAAGAAAGAACTGTTCCAAGAAAGGTTTTTGGAGCTGATGTTGGAATCCTTAATATACACAATTTTGTCCAAATACAATAGCACATACAGCAAAACATCTCAGACCATTCACTTTTCTTAAGCTACTGCATTTTTTAAAGTTTTCTGAAATAAAACACAGCATGGAAAAATATCCTTAAAAGAGGATATTTAGTAGTTGATCAAGTCATTTCAATGTCATTTTTAGAGCAGATTTAGAAAGAAAAATACTTGTTAGTGACATAATTATGGGTACGGTTTCTTTGAGATACAAATGAATTTGGGACTTTTCCATTCCTTATGTGGCATTAAGCATTTTGCCTGTATACTTTTTGCACACTCTCACTAGAATATTTTCCCTCAACTAATCATCTACAACGAGCCCTCTCTTAAACAGTGATTTCAGTTTGTAGACAGAGGAGGGAGGGGGGTTTACAAATGTGCTCTCTATTGGCCTCATTATGCTCCCAGTGAACACAACTGGCATTCAGTACTGACTGAGGGCACAATGTTGGCCTCAAAATGAGCACCTTTGAAAATTTCACTCTAAGAGTGAAAGGGCCGCAAATGATGTTAAAATTACATCAGAGTATCTAACTACATTGGTTTTATTCATGTTTTTGCAAGGTAAATAATTGAAACTTAGTGAAACTTATTAGTTAGAGGAATCTACCTGGAATCCAAATATAGGTAACGGTAAGTATTTAACAAACTTTCCCCAAATGAACATTTTACTTGCAAAACTGTTTACATTTCATTAAAAATCTTTTTGACACTATGGTAACTCATCTACCTTAGCATGGAAAATGACTGCTGACAAGGTTAGGTCAGTTCCATATAAAAAGGAAACGCTAAAATCAATCAAACAAACAAACAAACAATCCCCCTTCCCTCTTTTCTTCTTTATTCAAAAAAGAAAGAAAACATTACTGTCTTTCACTGGTAATATTTGACTTAGGTTGTTTTCTTCTCCATCCCCTGTTCTCTGTAAGGCAATGAACTTGATTTCATACAAATAGATAAAACTGTTATTAAAAGAGCAAAATAGCTTCCTCCATTTTGTAGGATGAATCATTACTAGAAATAACAAACAAAAATTTTTTTAGATAAACTGCATGTATGGCATGGATGCCTGTCACAACTCCAAGCCTGCCCTCATTTTTCTCTATTTTTCTCATTATTGAATGTGGAAATATTTGTCTTGAACAGCCAGAATAATTTTTAACTTTAAATTAATATGCAAATCTCATTTGTCATATTAAGCTATATAAACAATGACTTCAGAAATCCATTTCCAATTATGCAAAGCGTGTAGAGCCTGCACTTTTGAAGTTCTCTATAAGTAGAGCCTGTCTGAATCTGCACTGTGGAAAAAATCCTTCAATTCTGCCTATTCACTTCAGTAACTATTTACATCTCCTTTCTACTACTCCATTAACCTTGGAGACAGCCATTCTTTATGGTTACACATATTCACTCTGTAAAATATTTCTGTACAGTGTAATATATCTGCACTGCACCATACAGAAAAGCCAAAAGACACGTCGCACTTCCTGGCAAGGGAGCAGGAACAAAGACTGGCTGGATTAAGACAATGGGAAGGGCAAAAGAACAATATAAATTGATTAAGCTTTGTATTGCTAATTACTGGCTGTGGCTTGTTATTATTGTATTTGAGCCTACCATATTTTTTGATGGCAGAAAAATCAGTAGCAATCAAAAAAGGTGTTTAGCATGGAGAGCAGTTTGTATTCCAGAAGGAAATGAAACAGCATCGCCCCAACAGGTGAAGAGAAAATCTGTAAGGAAGGACTTGCAGTGTATTGGGAAGCTCAAGGCAGTTGGTGGCCCACTGAATCCCTACAGCACAGGGATGATGCTGTGGATGGATGTTTGGAACGTATGTGATGGCAGTAACAATGTAAGGCATGCCTATTCTGTACATTTACCTGTGTTTAACGCAGGGCAAAACATGAAAGCAAAACCCATACCTTTATTTAGCAATAACAAATGTGACTGGTTCTTAACATGGTCAAAGGGCCAATTACTTGTCTCAAAATAACAATGACTCCCTCACTCTGGCATAGCATTGAATCATAAATAGCTGCAGTAAATTTTAAGAAATAGAGCCAAATAATTTATGTCTACTGTGGGAGATTCACACCTACTCATGTCACTCCTGCGAATGTACTTTTACTTTCCCATGTATGTTTCTGAAATGAAGAATATTAAGAAAACACTAAATACCTCTGCAGATGCATTTGTTTGAAATAAATACAGTTTGATGGCTAGTATGAGAAATAACCAGGTAGTAGGTTTAAACAGAATGTTTGGAAATGGTGGCTGCTGCTTTCACATGCCATCCAGGGAAGTGCTCTTGATGGACACTTGAGTATGTTCAAGGAGTCAGAGAGAGATCTCTCTGAAGGGCAGTGTTTTAAGATGCAGGTTTAGACAAATGGTCCCAGGGCAACTAGGAAATGATAGGGAATCTTTTCTGTGGTGTGCATCCTATGCACTTGTTAGTAGGGAACAAAAAAATGGAAGAAACCACAAGGAAGGTTTTCTCAGCCTCACCTAGCACAAGAAAGTTAAAGGGTGACCATGCAGGGAATATATCCAGGACCCTTTGTTAACCTGTTGGGCAGGACCAAAAATGCTAGAGTCAGGTTAGGATAGCAGGAAGAAGCAGAGAGAGAGAACTGAAAGGGTAGAAAATGTGCTCACAGCAGACTCCGGCGCAAAGGCAGATTTCCTGAGAGTTTCTGTCCTACTGCTTTGCCGTAGGCACAACAGCAGCCTGAAGATACCAGGGAAAAAAAATCTGGGAGCCAGCTGCTTTGTTAAACATAAGTGATGTAATGCGTTATGATTCAATCACACAACTAAATGGGGAGAAATCTACAGAGGCTGAAATAGGACTGCTAGTGATGTCTGCCCACTTCTTTTGCAAAGAAGCAAGAGAATCCAGAATATCAAGAGAGGTGGGCACAGTGTTGTCACCCTGGATCTTGGCCATGAGAGGCGGTAATTAGCTGTGGCCCATGATAAACCTGATGAAGGCAGCCAAAATTGTAACTTTTTAATCTGACCCAAAGTCAGAGAAAGCTGGATTGACTAGACTAAAACAAAGATTCCTGTAATAACTCAAGACTGAGAGTAACACAGGACAGTAATGAAGGAGGACCTGCAATACTGAGTATTGCTCTATGGGAACAGACTGAGTTTCTGGGAGCATTTTTGCCACAAAAGGGTCACTATAAACAAAAAGTTAAATTTCTGGTCATGGAAAGAATGTAGGTGTTCCTTTCTCCCATTCCCAAAGCATATGAGCTACCTGTAAAAGACTTATAAAAAGCAAAAGTTTGTAATATGTTTAATGTGGTTAAATACACTTTTTTTCCTTTTTTTTTTTAATGTTAAAACTGTGGTGCACGAAAAGGAAAAAGAACACCCTCAGCAATTTTGAGCTACCAGGGACAGGCTTACCTCCCAAGATGGAATCAGAGGAATCCCCAAACTCTCCTCCAGCACCTAGAACATATATATAGATAACTTATCCTGACATATTGTATCTCTAGCAACATTTACTGAAAGATGATTGCCAGTGGTCCTCACATTAAATAGTTTTGGTTTTTTCCTTCCCCAACCCAAATGGTATAAACTGAAAATCTGAAAGGAACAAATTTACTGCTTGCGGGATTAACTTCCAAGGAAAATTGCATGAGACTTGAGCCACATGAGGGAACTATGACAGGCTTTTCTTCTAAGTGACACAATAGCCAGCTCTAGCGTGCTCTCTATGCATTTCTATCCAGAGAAGTTCCCTGGAATGTGCACCAGAACAAGCACAGCTGCAGGGTGGTGGTATTACTCCTAACTATGTGAAACAGGGACAAAAACTGAGGTTAAAACTTCTCTGTCCAAAATCAAGCATCAGTCTAAACAGAAGACACTTACAGCTTAGACTGGCTGGGAACATTAATCATTCAGAGACATGTTCTGATTGACCATTTATTTTTTCATGTCACACATGAGTTTGCTCCCCAGTATCACTGCCACCAAAGAAAATGACTGTGGTTGAGGAGCCACGTTTTAAGTACTGCATTTGTGCAGAACAACACGATGACAGAGCACAAAAGAATGGAAAAGGAGGGCAGTGATGCATACCTTTTCCTGGCTTGCTCACTTCTGTAAAACTGTCCTGTTCTTGTTCTTGGAATAATGTGTAGTCCTATTAACAGGTTATTCAATTCCAAAGTGAAGCACAAGAAGCCAGCCTATTGTATAATGCATAAATTATGTTCCTATAGCTTTAACATCCCAATGCTATCTTGCTTGGCTTGTAAGTGATCACGAAAATGAAATTATTGTCATTCTAGTTCTCATTCGTCTATAAATAAGTATCAAGGATGATGCTACAAAACAAAATTAAAACAAATTTTTTGTTACTTAAAAACTACTTACTACCCTTCCTAGTTTCCATGGGCAATGCCTTTACAGAGTGGGCAAAAGTAAAAGTTAACAGGTTTTACTGGAACAGGAATGCAAATGAAGGAACTTACGCCACACAGAAGGTGAGAAGTTCACTGCCAGTTCATAGGCTTAAGAGTAAGAACCACGTACTGAAAAGATTAAGCTATTAGGGTCCAGACAGGCAGATGAAGAGAATTTAGAGCTAGCAGAAACTTTCTGACTTATTTTTCTAGTCATTTGCTAGTTAATACAATATTAAGGCTTGGTTCTGAAAGAGCTGCTCTGTTCATTCTCTGTGGGGGGATTTCAGTCCTCATAATTTCATGGTTTTCTGCTTCCCTGGCTATGTTGAATAGGTGGCACGCTGGTGATGTTTGTAAGATGAAGAGCTTCCTTCTGCACATCTAGACTGGGGCTTCCCAGCTGGGGAGCAGCTCCCAACTATGTGCATGTTTCAGTCTCTTCAGCTGCTTTCAGCTGCCTGGGAATCTTTTAGAAACTTCTGATCAGGGCTGTGTGATACTGCCCTGGCCACATGTGCTCAGCCACTTGGTGTCACACTTGCTGCCTTCAGCCACCTGATGGGAAGGTATAGAGAAGACAGACCCAGGCTCCTCTCAGAGGTGCGCAGTGAAAGGACAAGAGAAAAGGGACACAAGCTGCAACAATGGAAATTATGATTATTTATGAAGATTTTTTTAACCAGGAGATCAGCCAAGCCCTGTAACAGGTTGCCCAGAGGGGCTATGGAATCTCCATCCATTAAGATGTTCAAAACTTGACTAGACATAGCCTGAGCAAACTGGTCTACAGTGGCCCTGCTTTGAGCAGGGTGTTGGACCAGATGGTCTCCAGAGGCACATCCCAACGTAAAGAAACACTAATACACATGAAACACAAATACAGGAATTGCCTTGAAGAAGTCACTGTGAGAAAACAGGGCTAGTCTTAAAAATTTCTATATGGGATGCTGGGAAGTTGTCTTCATGATCCCCTTCATAATCCTTTTGTTTTTTAGTAGCAATATTTTAGAATGACGAGACAGGCTGAGAGTGTTGACTACAGCCTGAAAAAAATGTTTGGCATTCTCCATTGTACTTACATGATAAATGGGTGCCTTTACCATATAGAGAAGACTTATTTCCAGCCTAGGTAACTAATGAAATATCACTTATTTGTGATGTCAGCAATAGTGAATGTTGTTTTTTTTCCCACGTGTAGATAGTCAAGAGTCTAAGTTCATGGGTTATTACCTGCTGATAGATCTCGCTTCTTGATGCTAGAGAATTGTCAGTTGTGGTGAATCTAATCTAAGATAACCTTTTCAGACTACAGACTTCAGAGGGTAGATGAGTAAGAAGAGATGTTATTAAAAATATACACAATATTGAATGGTGTAAAGAAGACAGCTGAGGCATATGTATTTACTGCTTCTCATAATACTAAGAAGAGACAAATTTCAGTGAAACTGAGGTGGAAGATGGGAGGAAAGAGAAGGAAGTTTTTTGATTAACAATGACTAGTCTGCAATTTCTTGACACAAGATAAAATAAGGACTGGGAATTTAGGAAGAGAGACTGTATAGAATTTACCTACACAGGTTCATAGATTATGATGGTTTACGCAGAATGTGGGGACTTAACTGTCTTTTGTGTCCTCATTGTCCCCTGGGCAGTGAACAAGAACAGCTGTCAATATGGCAAGTTGGAGCCATTTTCTAGGACTCCTGTCCAAAACAAATGATAATAAAGAAGCCTATAAATTAATTTTATGTCTTGTAGGCACTGGTAAGCTATTACAGGCAAACATTTGTCAATTTGTTTTGTAAGGTGACAAATGATAAATAACAAAAGAAAGAAAATGGAAGAATCAAGGGTTGTAGCTTATTCTACCATTAACGGCAGAAATGGAGTAAAATCTGTTACGAGTATCTTCTGAAGTTATTTTGTTCTGAACACATCCAACACTGCAGGAGGTAACAGAGTAAAGTTAATGACTGTAAAGATCTGGTTATCTTAGTTTCAGGGTTCCATAGTATATCAATAAACTGCAGCAAGAAAACACCAAGCAATAAGGTGATTCCACATTTTATGTGTGTGATGGAAAATGAATGCTATATCCAGACTTTTGGTGTAGG
>NW_009229175.1:58800-63441 GCF_000690835.1 Fulmarus glacialis
TACAATGAAAGAGTTCTTCACGTTGCCTTTATGAGCGTGTAAATGTTTTAGATATTTTTCTGTAATCTTCTCCTCAGTTTTGTTCCTCTTTATACTACTTCATGTCTCAATATTGCAAAACTAGCAAGCACATGGTGTCCTAGTAACTGTAAGACCCCCTTCACTTGAAATATTTGAATGGACCTACCGATTTCACCACATCTTTGAATGGTCTGATGTGCACTCCCCTCATGTCAATGAACACTCAGAGACCCTAATCCATTAACCTAAAAATGAATAGATGAAGGTTGTTGGTATGTAATTATTGGAGAGATTATTTAAAAGGACCTCAAGAATGCCAAACCTCTGAAAAGTTCCTGTTTGATGTCGCAGCTCCTGTAATCCCAGCATCTCCGCTGTATCAAACCAACTGTTTGCTAAATACACTGAAGTAACAAAAACGCTCAGGCAACTTGGATGCTTAACTTTTCAGTAAATAAGTTGTAGTTCATATGTGCATTTTGATATGAACTGAGTGATGTAAGTGTTCTTTCTTGGAGGTATTTTAATGACTGCAGTAAAAACAAAGCAAAGTTTTATATTTAGTGGAGAAGCTTGCTGTTTTTAATCAAGACAGGTACTGTGGTGGAAATGTCCTACTAAGTTGTGGGCTACCCGGATCATAAAGCAGATTCAACACTATCAGTAGTGGAGACTTCTTAAGGCCCAGCTTATGTTTTATTAGGTATGCACTCTTTACAGGATTTTTAATCTTACAAATAAATAATTCTTTTATGTAGATTATCTAGATTTATTTAGCATTTGTATTTATTCGGAGGCTGGACAATTACCACAATTACCAAAACTGAATATAGTTTTCTATACAAAGCTGTTATTCCAGAAACATACGTATGGCTTTAAGAGACACTTGCTTAACTCCTTGTGAGCTTTCAGCATAGCTGCTATTTTGCTGTTGCAGTACACACAGACTGATCAATGCTTAGAAGTCCCCTTTGTTGAGAAAGGAGGAACAAAAAAGATGCACAGAGAATCCCTCCTACACCTCCACATACATCTGCACGCTGCCTGGCCTCACCAAGTTCTACGTATCTTTCATTTTCTTTACTCACCTCTTATCTTTTATTTATACCGGCACTCTAAGCGTTGTTCTGCCAACAGTTTAAATAACTGAAGTCAGCAAATACAACAGATCTTATATGCTCTTGGCATGGCTTACGTGACCCTGCTAAGAACATAGCAATGCAGAAAGCAGCCTGATTCACCTCCCTCAGCTTCCTCTTTTGAGCTGTGTTTGCTAAAGCTAACCATCCTTTAAGCACATCTAATTGTTTTCTTTTTCCAAATGAAGAAGAAAAATTCCAGATGTAGGATGTTCAAACAAGACATAAAATTAAAAATTAAGTTTTGTTTAAACAAAGATGTGAAGGGCTGTGCAGGGCTAAAGACTTCTACTATTTAAACTCTAAATTTTGTATGTGCTTTGAATAAGTGAATGTTTTAAATGCACTGATACAGTTTTCATCATACTATTTTAACAAAAGGCTCCCATTTTAGTTGGAATATAAAAGAGAAAAAAAAAATAGGAGACTAATTCTCTTCTATCCCTATAGAATTGCAAGATGGATATAATTTTTAATGACTGGCTTTCACATTTATTGGTTTCCGGGATACAGGGCAAAGAGGTTACACGTGGATGCTGTGATTAGGACAGGATTAACCTTGTCAGAGGGGGAATTTAAAGGAATCTAACCATTCATGACTGATTGCAGTAGAAAAGGATCATTTAATCTTAAAAGGGCCTGTGCCTATTTCCTCCACAAGTAACAAAGAGGATAGCAGACAGAATTCAAAGGAGTTTGCCCTGCACCACACAATAACTTAAGTCTTGCTTGTACACAAATGTGATCAATTCAGCCCTTTCCAAGCATGTCTATATAAGGCCATGTATATGCAATAATTTAGTTGGAAGCCCTCAAGAGCTTACTAAAGAACCTCTATAATTTGAGACTTTTGCGCCAGTTATTTCTACTTCAGACTGAAAAATGTAACATTAAAGTAACATAACTTTCTCAGCATCCAGTATTGCTGTCAGTATCCAGTACTGTCAGTAGGACTGTGCACCACACAGTCACGGACGTATGACTGGGGACTGCACACACAGCGGTGCACTTGGGGTGCAGTATACGTGCCCTGGCCCTGCATGACTTAAAAATATCAGCAGAAATCTTTTCTTGGTATAAAACTCTCAGAGTGGCAGAATCATGTCAAATGTTAAGTTTGGGCTGGGTAGCCTATTCTTAATGTAATTCCTCCGCATGTGGTGGCCCTCTTCCAAAATAAGACATTTACACATGTCTGTCCAGAGTTCCTTATTTCTGCTAAACAGGTGCTACTCACAGTAATTACTTTTACTCTGAAATAAGAGAGTCCACTACCAAAATTTCTTAGATAGCTAAACCAAAATCACTAAATCTGTTTGAATTCCTCTATCCTGACACAAATAGGTACAAGTTTTGTCTGCCCTTCACAGCTTTCCTGGCAGATAGAAGATATGATGCTCTAAAATTGCTGCTACGCGTGATTTTAATAATAGTAACTCGTGAAAAGTAATAGTATCCCCATTGTCTTGGAAATGATGTTTCTAAGATGGGTCTGTATATGGATAGAAAATGCCACTGTTTTAAAGAACTAAATAACAAAATTAAGACTACAAAGAGAGGTTTGCACACACAAGTCTGCATGGATGAACAGCAGTTCAGAATCGCAGGAATGAAAAAATTCCAGGAAGTATCCAAGAGCTTGGTCTTACACCAGAATCTTCTGGTGACATATTAATATGGTCCAGGATATCCCAAAGTAGGATCATAGGCATTTGTGCCTGCAAAAACTTCTAGTAGAGGTGCAACTTGCTGACAAAGAAAACCCTGCTAGCAAAGCTCAGTACAGGTTACTTCAGCTTCTGGCAAGCTCACTTTCCCTGTTATAAATTGCATCGATATCTCAGTGGTGCCTTACACTGGCAAGAATTTTAAACCATAAAAGAAATGCCAGTCCCCAGATTCCAAACTTTCTAGGCAAGAAAAATGGAGATTGGTTTTGTTCCATTTAAATCATTCCCCAGCACCCATATCATTGTGTCACATACGTGACCCTCTCCTAAACTGTATGGGGGTGGCTTTGCATATTTCTGTTCGTTGGTTTTGGGGTTTTTTCTCCCCTCTGGTTAAAGTGGTGAATACACTTTAACCAGGTTCCTGTGCAGACTCCATCCTCCTCCTCCTCCATATTAGAGCAGGACCTGACTAATTGCAGGGAGGCAAGGGGGACGGGGCAGGGAGGCAACTGGAGTTGTACAATATAGATCACTTCAGAATTCACTGCCATGCTCCCACCATGTGTTAAATGTTTTAAGTGTGACTGATTTTATCTCTAAGCTTTCAGGATGGGAAGCATACCTTGGACAAATACCACATATCACTGTATTAAAGTAGGAAGAAAGCCTTTTTTTTTTGGTGGATGTTCTGCTGTTTGTCTAGGCCTCTGAAAACTTCAAATTCTTCAGAAAAAAAGGGTGTACAATGCGCACTCCAGCTGTTTAAGTTGCATTCAACATCAACTGATGTTGATATACCGCAGTCTAAATGAGAAGGCTTTCTAATAAAAAAGGATTCCTACTGCACCAACCACAAGTATATCAATGGTGCTGTGGCTAACTATACACGCTAAGCCAGACAAAAGATTCCTACCATGCAAACATCATCTCCATTGAAAAGAGATCTGCTGCATTTTGTCCTACTGCAGTGAAGAAACTCTTCCACAATGTAATGGCTTTAAGCAACTAAAGCGCTACATTTTTTTCCCTTTTAACTCCTTTGTGTTTTTCCCTTTGAACTAACTTTACAGTCTTTCAGGCAAATACGTACCAAATGAGGTCGCATTTAGTATTTAGCATTGCTTACACAGTTGGTACTTTTATTTCCGGAGCAGGCTTATCAGGGAAGCTCCATTTGAGACGCTTCAATTTAACAACTGAAAGAGGACTGTTAGGGGAAGTGTAATCTCTTACAAGACTCTCCAGATAAATGCACCGGAAAAGTGCCTGCTCAGTAGTGCTCTCTGTTCTCTTAAGCTTGCTGTTCATCCTATGCTGTTCGAATTTGCCCCGTTAAGAAACAGTATTTGATAGTTACTGCAAGACCGCTCTCAAGTTTTAGATTGTTGTTCCCTCAGGGCACTTCTGAAACTGAGTTTTATCTCATGAGACCATCCTGTCAAGTAAAAGGGTAATTAAAGCAAAATATCAGGAGGCAGCCTTTATTTTAAATTTAAAGCAGGACAACTTAAGCTCTCTTAAGAAGTCAGCTCCATTGAAGAGATCTCTGTACTGAGTTAATACTTCCCTTTCTCCTTCCCAGCGCGGGACAGCAGCGAGCGTCCCGGCCGCGGGCTCCAGCGGGAGCGCAGGAGTTGAAGATCTCCAGGAAAAGCTTTGGGCTCATTAGCTTTTTTGCCTCAAGAAGCACATTTTCCTGCAAGTCCCGCTGCTGATTTGAATTAACCTCTTGAACTTTCATGCTGAACACTGCGTTACTCCACTCTCGTTGAGCGGACAGCTACCGCTCCCCACGGCGGGCTCCCCGT
>NW_009229176.1:0-7010 GCF_000690835.1 Fulmarus glacialis
TCCGGGGTGGGGAAAGGGTCGTGGACAGGGAGAGCTTAATGCCCTGAGAATCTACAGGTTACTCCTTACATATATTGAACAAGAGAGATAAGTTTACTTCCTGTTCACCTTATTTTATGGTTCCACTTCATGAGTTGGGCAAACTCCGCAGAGATTCATCATGAAGTCACAGATGTCTAGAATGAGTAAGATACACCAACTTCTTAAAAATTGAGTCTATAATATTTACTAGAAGAAAAAGAATTGTTTTCCTTGTAGTGTTCAAGTAAGAGCATGGTCTTGTATCAGGTGCTCGCTCCAAAGAGGGAATATTCACATTTTAAAGACTAGAAGTTTTTAAAAAAGTCTTCGAATATTTCCACAAACAAGTTTCAACATAGCCACATCTTTTAAGTGCTATATTGTAGGTCATTTTCAACTGAACTATTCTATTAGTACATACAAATGGTAAATCATTGGTGACATAAATTTCTCCAACTCTGATATAAAAACAGTGCTTGAATACAGACAGCATACCATATAAACTAAGATGTAATGCATGAAAAACATGAGTGAAATAGAAGAGTACTTATCTAAATACAGCATTTAGAGGTGCTTAACAAGATAAATGTGATTTATTATTTCATAATTAAAACTATTTACTAAGCTACTTTATTAGCTGTCCTAAGTTAATAAAAATTTCTAATATTTTATTATTTCAGATACTATTGTTAGTTACCTTTATGGGCACATCACTGTGAGGAAAATGACCAGAGCCCCAATAAGGTAAGCCAAATTTTTGTTAGCTGTATCTTAGGAGATAAAGACGTGAGAAGGGCTTTAAGTAGAGACCAAGCCTACCATCTCAGCTGTTCTGGATTTGCCAAGGCAGGCAGGGAAAGTGAGAAAATCTGTGTCTGAGTGAGGTGCCCTTTAGGATCATAAGGCTGAGAGAGTCCTGTGGAGTTGAGGTGGTTGTTTAGGTTTACTTTGTTCTGTTCAGTGGTAAAGGCTTGTAAGATTATTGTAGTGTTAGTTCTTTAAGTTTCTTTCAAGCAATCTAGAAGGTCTATTTTTGTTTTGATAGTTTTTGTGTATACAGCTCATTCTTTGATTTTTTTGTCTACTAATTTAGCCTAGTATCTGATGCTCTTATTTATCTCTTCTTGAAGCTTTAGCATTACAAAGGTTCTATGGAGCTTGCTTGTTTGAATGAACAAACAAGCTTTTTTATTTTTAGCTGGAATAGGATACTTCACTCCCTTGAGCATAGAAGCCTGTTGCATGGCCATGGCTGTGGAAAACTTTATTGCTCCATTTCACTTATGATGCATGGAAGGAACTAGCAACAATGGTAACACTGATGAGCGAGGGCAAGGATGGCAAAGAAAATACTTACGGTGTACCTCAGATAGAAGCTAAAATTTAAAGAAATTTGTCCTCAACAAGGAGAGCAGGCATCTGGCTTGACCTGACATGGGTTTGAGCAACTAATTTTTTGATTTAGTAATAGGCAAAGCAGAACTTTATCCTTTTCTCCTTAATGCTTTTGTCTTCCTAAGCACCCACCTTATCCAGGAGTAGTTCCTATGCCATGCTGAGATATAGGAGCTTCCTGTTGGCTTTTAGGCCGAAGACAAAAATCCCCCGCTGTTGGCAGTAACTGTCAGTGCGTCACTTTGTGGCCCTCAAGGGTACAAAGAGGATGGCATGGGGCAACAGGGGTGTCAAACCAGAGACAGCCTGCCTCCGATAAAATTGCGTGGAGGGACTTTCCTTTTGTAATGGGATTACTCATATCTAACTGTGGCAGTGAGTTTGGCACTATTTTCTGAAAAATTAAGGGGTTTTTTATTTATTTGGCCAAGTGACATCTTGTCTCTTCACAGTGATGTCCTAAAAATCATTGTTCTGAGGAAGAGTATTGTAAATATCTCAAATTAGGTAACAGTGAACCAATGTGATGATAATTAAGATAGGATAGTAGATATTTTTCTTGGGTAGGTGTTGCCAGCATTTTTTCCTCTTCTATGTTACATATGGGGCTTGTTTTCCGTTATGGTTTGCAGGCTTTGGACTGGACCCAAATGACTATAAAGTTGCACTGTTGTTGTTTATGCCCTTCCTATCATCAGATTGTTTTAATCCACATGGTCTTTAAACTTCACCTGTCCTTACATTGGCTTGGGTTGTGCCCATTTTGCAATGTATGTTGCAGTGGGTTAAACAGTTGGCATAACAGCATTTGTTTGTTGGTGTAACAGAATGTGTGGTGAGGCTGTTGTTAGGCTGAATGTGGGATACCTGAGCCAAGTTACTGGTTGAGCTAGCGCATCTGAACTTGGTCAAACTTCTCTACGTATTCCAGCAATCAGAGAGATTAAAAATAAACAGCAAAAACTGTGGTTCATGTGACATGGTGTGATAGCTGGGTATAACTATTGTAGCTACCCCAGTTCATTTTCAAAAAGGTATGAGATGATATATGTCATACTTTTACCTTCTGGAAGTACTTCCTGAGTGTCTTGAGAGAGATAAAGCAGGTAATACCAGAGTTTCATACTTCTTTGGCTACTGAGGTAGACAAATGGTCTTCAAATAATCTTGGAGGAGGTTTCCTCTTTTGAGTGCAGTGCCCTTGAAAAATTAGCTCTGGAGTGTTTACTAGATGTAAGCAGTAGCTTGACACATACAGCTACTTTATCTTAAGTCTTTGTATCCTCTAGCCTTATACCACTCAGTAGCTCAAACTACAATTCAGATTAGGGTTTTCTTCTGAAAAAATTGGAAACTGTGGCTTTAAATACATGGATAAATGCTAGTTTTTCAACAAATAGGGATTTTGAATATAGTTTAAGGAATCCAGTTATGTACCAGTATCGAACCTAAAAGCAGAAGAATGTGCTAAAGGCATGCTAAAAAAAATTTAAAATAGTCAAATCAGTAGCTTAAATGTGTTATGAGCAAAGCACAGGTGGGTAATATAAATGCAGCTGCATTTTCTTCCTATGTATTGGCAGTCCAGCTACAGCATGCGTAGAGTATCTGCAATAAAACAGATACAATACCGTAGTTACATCACGTGTTAGGTCCCTAGGAGTTCCTGAGGCATAGGTGGTAGCAGAGCAAGGTGGGTGATGTGTCTTATTAAGGATTTCCAGAGCAGTTCTGCCCAGTTATCCCTTTCTTATGTTTGACCTGTCTCTTTCCCAAAAACTTTTCTTGCTGTAAGTATATCTGAGGCTGTTATAGGGCTCCCATCTGCTAATTGGATTGCTAAAATGTTTGCCATAAAAGCAGAAAGGTTGAGTCTCTTACTAGCCTTCCCTTTAAATACCACTGAAAAAGCTGTGCATGTACAAAGTAGGGCAAATCACTCGAGATTGGAGAGGGTGCTAGATCATCTCATCTGGGTTCCCTTTCCCATGAAAGGTTGGACCAGGTGATCTTTTGAGGTCCTTTCCAATGTGGGCTGTTCTATGAAATTCAAGTGCTAAGATTACTGAAAAAGCAGTGAAAAACAGGTTTTTGTTTTTTGTGGTTTTTTTTTTTACTTTAGGTGTGTATGCTTATGAATGTATAAATGGACTTCCCACTTAAATATATTCATGCATGCAAAGATTAGATCTTCACAAAAGAGAATCCTTGCAGATAGAAGATTCATAGCTTCTCCCCCCATTTCTCCAGATCAATTCTGTGTAGTTAGCAACAGTATTTTTCAATCAGACTTTAGTCATGAACCTACTTTTAAAATTCAGGCAAAGCACTATGTACAACATTTCAGCTCCTCTCCTGGGCTGAATGTCGGGAGTCCAGCTCTGAGACTAAATTATATTTTGACTCACACTGCAACATTCAGATAGGTTGAGTATCTGAAATGACTCGTTTCCCCTGTGTTATGTTCTGTGTTCTATAGCCTTCAGCTGAAGTCACTGCGTGGCAAAGTTTAGCATGCAGTAACTGACGGTTACAAAGAAAACACACTGGCTTCCCTTCCTGAGTAACTGAGTAACGGAAAGGATCCCTGAAAAACCCAGGGTTGAAAGCACAAATGGGTTAACCCTTGTGCATGATGGCTTATGAGATTTTCTGATCTGTAGTTAAAAGCTAATTTGGCCTTGAGTGGAATTTTTGAGAAATTTTTATTGACAACTATCACTTGTTTTGTCAATTTGGATTGAAATGAGGGATGGGGAAGAGAAGGTGCGGTTGTACTGCAGCTGTATGTGGAGATATAAAAGCCAGTTGTAATTGAACAAGTTCAGGTAGCAGAAGTCATTTGGCTGCAGAAACACAGTTCAGATCTGACTGGCTTATTGTGCCAAAACCCAGGATCAATTTACTGTGCAGGTCTCAGACCTGCTATTTCTAGCTTGCTTTCAGTGCCCAGACTATACTCGTTAACTTGCATGACAACTTAAAAGGAAGAAACTGGATTGCAGTTCAAGATCAAATGTAACGTTTCATTTGAGAATAGGGAAAAAACCTGTGAGCCAGGGGTACCTTAATGTCAAAACATCCTCGTATTTATTTTGCTATTTAGCCTCTGAACAGCAAGTGACTAGAAAAGAAGTATTAGTATTATGCAAATGTTTTAAATATACATTGTGCTGCAGTGAAGCTCACCGTGGGATTCTCTCAAGCCATTACACCAACGCAGGTTACCAGAGTCAGGAAAAGGGAAACAATCAGGTTGAACTCCAGCTTTATAAATTTTTCCTTTTATTGAGCTCTTTGACAGCAGGGCAGAAGGTGTAAGGGTATGTTTGGCGCATTGTTGTATTACAGGAAAATATTAAGAAAAGAATTTTGAAGTAGGTAATTTCCATCGCATGTAACTCTCAAACAAGAGAGAAAATAAAATGAGGGTTAACTTTCAGCTGCACTTGCAATGTTTTTTATCCCAGAGTGAGAGTACACACTTGCGTTGAGCAGAAGAATGCCTAATACACTGATGTAAGTGAAATACACTGTTGTAAATTATGACTATCGTGGACATCAAAGATCACAGGTCTGCTCTGCTGGTTGGCTCACTCATTTTAATAGGTGTTGAATGAAGATTTTTCTTCAACAATTGTTGGTTAGCAGCTTCTCAGATTAGCAATGAAGACAGAACAAATGCAGGATAACAATGTTATCTGTCTTGGTATTCACATTTTTTGGATCTGTGTATGTATAGTCAGTTCAGAAGCCAGGGGCTTGGTTTGTGCACTGAAGGTTAAGAGTGCAAACCAACTTTCAGCATGCAGGAGTACAAAGGACCTCTACTGGGTCCTTTATACCTTGCTTTCATGAATAATGCTCTCATATGATCCCTTTCAGAAATTGAACAAGGTCTGCCTGAAAACCAAGTTTTTTGTTCTGCTGCTTATAGAAGGCTGGTTTATAACCTCATTGCTCTGCTGGCTAGAAACTCCCTCCTAATTTCCAGTCTACATTTACTGACAGGTGGTTTGTATCCATTTGTTTTTTTGTACGAACTTTATTCCTTTATATACAGAAAACTTCCGATCACCTTCTTTACTTTCCTGATACTTATAAAGAGCCCATCACATCCTTTCTGAGCCTTCCTAGTAGCTGCTGCTTCTCCAGACTTGAACACAAATTTCTAATAGGCACCTGGGAAGGTATTTCTTTAGAGGGGGCTTTGTGGAGTATTTCTACTGTTTGGACAGTCTAGAGTTTCCTACTAGGAAGTGTCATTCTCCTAGCTCTCCTTCTGAATGACCATAAATATCACCTGCCTGTCACAGGATTGCTAGTCTAACCCACTTTGAAGTACCGAACACATGCTTCCCACCATAGAATCCCCTTGGTCAGTGAGACCAGTCTGCTGGGTTTGCTTTTCAGGGGTCTGCTGTCCTTTGGTTGTCCTTCCCTGCCCTTGGTCTCCATGCTTTACAGCATATGTTGGGGGCATGATGAAAGCATGGTGTGCAGATGATGATTCCAGAGTCCCAGCTGTTACTTTGTGGTCTGTAGAGATGAACAGTGTGAATGAGTTGTTTAATTGACCAGAGTTAATTTCTGGGGGATCTATGACATCCTGTCTATAAGGGCCTTTCAACTGCAGCTGTTTTTCTTTAAGATGCGTTTGCATTCATGGAGCAGAGATACGAGGAAACTGTGTGTCTCTCCTTAGTCAAGGTGTTGGGAGTGCAGTTCCCTAGGTAAAAATCAGAATGAAGATGAAAAGATGGATGGGGAATGTAATTGTGAAGTCTTACTTGCAGAATTCTGGATATAGATTGAAGGAAAAAAGTGGATTATTTTTGTTGCTTGTGGTGATCTACTAATATTCGTGCCTGTGGGCTGGTTTAGCTATAGCAATAATTCTGCTCTGAGAGAAGGGACATCGCATGCAGAGCAAAAGAATGAAGAGCTGCTTTCCCAAATGCCATCATTCAACGAGTGCCAAGGTCAGGGAGCAGTGTTTGGTACACACAGGAATTGTTACTCTGTGTTACTAAATTACATACCCTAGTGAGGGAAATGCCTTTAAAAGGGCAGGTACACCATTTATTTCAGGGGAAGAAAATTGAATCCTGCCTTAGAGGATAGAAGCAAACCCATAGAATTGGTGGTTTAACTCTTATTTTGTTTATTTAGTAGCTAATGTCACAACCTGGATAAGAGATGAAAAATTACAATACTGTCAATTTTGTTCTGAATTCTTTTCCCATTGCTTTAAGCATCTAAGCAAATGTATTTGTTCTCATTTTTGTTAATAGAGAGAGAACAGATCTCTTTTGACTTAACCTTTAGATAAACTTTTGTCTGTCTTTGACTCTAGAGGGTATAGAGCAACTGCAGTCCTAATTTACTTCAGGTAGGCATAAATCTGGATGTTTCATTCTGTTTTGACAATAGGGTAGCTTCTCCTTTGTGGTTTTTATACCCAGTCTAGCATCACAGGGATTTTGTTGCTTAGAAGAAGTACAAATAAACTGAAGTCTTAACTGCTTCAAATAAGAATGTTGCATGCAGGCCCAGTATTATTTTATAGATAATAAAAGATAATCCCTTCACTT
>NW_009229176.1:7027-7540 GCF_000690835.1 Fulmarus glacialis
AATACCTATTATGAAAGTAATCTTTGCTGATTATGACTTCTGTGGTCTGAATAACCAGGCTTTGCTGCTGATTGTAATCATGTGTGACTACAAAAGATGAGTAAATGCCTATTGATAAATGAGAAGGAAAAACCCAATTAATATGCACCAGGAAGGATAAATATAGAATCACAGAATCAATCATTTAGGTTGGAAAAGACCCTTAAGATCAAGTCCAACTGTAAAGCTAACATTACCAAGTCCACCACTAAACCATGTCCCTAAGCGCCATGTCTGCACATCTTTTAAATACCCCCAGGGATGGTGACTCAACCACTTCCCTGGGCAGCCTGTTGCAGTGCTTGATCACCTTTTTGTTGAAGGGTTATCAATGAGGCGGTACATGCTTTGCAGTTGAGAAAAATGACTTTGTGGATTGCTTTTTAGGCTCAAATATGAAAGTGCAGCAATTTCAGGGTAGGTGACAGACTCACCCTTCCTGATGAGTCAAGAAATCTAGAAGTGGCGGAAGAG
>NW_009229176.1:7571-18297 GCF_000690835.1 Fulmarus glacialis
AGCGAAATCTTCACTGGAAAGTTAAGGTATTGTTTTCAGGCCCAGGAAATAAGGAAAGTCCTAATGATCTTGACACCAGTTAACTGGAACTTCAGAAAGCCTTGTGGTGCTGGTTTTTGTCCGGGAAACAATAAAATTGAGCAATTTAATGCCATTGCTTTCAATGTTAGTGATGAATTTCTTTGTTCTTGAAACAACTACTATATGTGTCAATTGAAGTACCCTCCACTAATGTTAAACGTGCCTGTCCTAAAAAGCAATTACTTATCCAGCTGATAGAAATAAACGTCTTTCTTGGAATAATTCATGGATGTTATGGTTGTGGCAAACTTGTGGTGGAGTGGCTAGAATGCTCCTGAAAGAGTACTTAATTCAAGAACTTCTGTTCTTTCATGGTCTACTGACTGAGAAAAGTCATGAGTAGTATGAATGATATGCCTTTGCCGGCTGTTCATGGGTCAGGTTTTACTTCTCAGTACTGTGCAGTTGTTGCTTGTACTTTGGTTTTCTGCTTTGAAGATTTCAGATACCAAGTGCTAAGATCTCATTCCACAGAATGCCAGGAGCTTTGGTGATGGACCTTTCTGCTTCTTGGTTTTATAAATGGCATCAAACAGTGATGACGGTCTCTGGGGCTTGGCTTTAAATACAGAGGTCAGTACCACCCAAAATACCTTTTAGGTACATGATCCAAAACTTCTAGATCCTTCAAAAATGTGGCTGTCTAGTTTATGATCTGCTGCAGATAACAGTTGGAGAGTTTATTTACTGTTTGTTTCCCAGTAAAAAAATGAAGGACTAAAATATCTGTGCTGGCCTTCTCTGAAGCCTGCTTAGCAGACATTTCTTCCTGTATTGCTCCTGGGTTGGGCACTTTGGGCTGAAAACTTATGGAGAAACCTGGAAAAATTACAATATTGAAGTTATAAGTATTTAATGATTAAAAAAATGTTGTTGAACATTGCTTTAGCTATGGACTCAAACACATTAAACACCCAAACACATTAAATACTGTGTCCATTGATGTATAAAAATTACTTACCTGAAACTGACTTAAGCACTGAAAACAATAGACCTGAAGCTTGGAGTTCATAAACTAATGGTGAGATGTCTTAGTAAGGAAGTGAAGCTACTGCCCTCTTCATCCTTTTTGTAGTCTATCCCTCATAATACTGGAAATGGAGAATGGAAGGTCATGTCAACACTCCAGTGCTACTCATAGTTCACATGCTATTTGATAAGTCAAAACAGTGTTTTCTGGGAACAGAGCTAGGCAGAAGCTATGCAAAGAATTTGCAAAACAAAAAACATTTCTCATGATGACCACTTTTACAGAACCAATCACCTACTTAATCTCCTAATCCTGAAACTTCCTCTCACTCCTCTCATTTGCCAAAAGCTGTAACTGTTCCTTTCCTCAGAGCCAGCATCCCCACCAGTGTCACATCTGGGACATCTCACCTGCTGGGAGTGTGGGACTATGGAACAGACCTGGGCAGTAAAATAAACAGTGCTGGGTCTATGCATGGTTTATATAGTTATTCTTTCTTAGATGTGCATGAAGGGTGGCAAGGCTCCAAGAGCTTCTCTGCCATAATTTCCAACACTAGAATTGGAAGTAATAAAGTTCTGCATGGGATCAGTTCCACCTGCAACTGCAGGCAACCAAGTATTTGATGTTAAGACCAGCCCTGCTTTTATCTTACCTCAAGGTGTGAGTTGTTTCCTCTGCTCCTTTTTTCTGTTTTATGTTTCAATGCACTGAATCACACCTTGCCAGTGCAAGTGATCCTTGGCCTCAGGTTAGATTCTTGAATGTGTATTTTTGCCTGTTTGGAGGAAATTGAGCAGTATGAGTCACATCAGAGAGTTCCCGAAATGAGAAGTGGAGATAAGATTTTCTGGCTCCTGGGGTTTCACTCCAGACAGAGTGGAGACTGTCTTAAGCAGCCTGAGAAATTCCAGCTTCTTTGTAGCAGTTGTATTGCCTACCTTATTCATACTTAATGAGACACAGAGGCTGAGGGATGAGTATGTTTTTGGAAATTATCTTTTCTTCCCATCTAGACCTCGGGGAAAACTTGTGCCTTAGACCTTTTGTCTCTGAATTTTTAAAGAATTATTGTTTCAAGCTCCTCTCCAAACAGGAAACACCTTCACTACTGGCACCAGAACTCCTTTTCCCCTCAAGGCTGGCTAAAGCTTTTACTCTTCCTCTTCTACTGAGTGTTACTGTGGGTGAAGCTGGAGTTTTTTCCATGACTTCAAAATTTCAAGTAGTTTTATAGCTCTTTGCCATGGGATAAATGTCTGTTATACAAATTATTTTGACATTAATACTTACGAATGTTTTAATTTAGGAATGACAAATACAGCTCCTAGAAGAGAGTTGGAACTGGGTTATTCAGAGGTACTTAATTCTCTATTTTTGTCTGTTGACATAAAAGCATCACTAAAATATTTAAAAGGGAAGACTTAGAAATATGTAAAAGCAGATGTAATCTAATAAGGTAGGTAAAGAACCATTCTTTAAAAAAGACATGGAAAATTAATCTGTGTCTCTTTCTATATGTACATACATACATGTATGTATTCTGGTTACCTGAGATCCCACTATATTCTGTATTTGTCTTATTTTTGTGATTTCAGCAAGTTTAACAGAGAATTTTAGATAATCTAAAATAATTTCCCACTGCATCCCATTTTTGTAAGCTACTGATAAAGATATTGACAAGTGTTTCTCAAACCAAGACTTAAAAATCTCCAACAGAAAGCTAGACACTACACCTGTTCTAGCATTTCACGGCCTCCGTATTTAGAAAAATTTCCTTTAAAACTTTGTCACTACAAATCAATCCAACTGCTACTTGTTATGCACCAAGTGAACATAAGAATTGTTCATCACATGCATCCTAAGTACTCTAAAATGCCTTTTAAGTTTAGAAGATTGAATAGATTTCTTCCTCGAGAATCCTTTTCTACAGCGGGGTGGGGATAAAACAGTTAAATGCCTTGGGTGTTTGCACATAGGCCATCTTTTCTGAACATGTGTTACTTGAACTGTGATCTGTGGCAAACTGGTAGTTCGTAAGACTGTATCACTTACAATCTCCTTACAAGTCAGACAAGCGTTCATATTTTGTTTGCTTCCCTGAAAGCCTATGAGGGTGTTCGTAAGAAATAAAATTAGTAAATCTTAACATTTTTTTTGGTTTTGTTTGAAAATAGTGCAGGGTGTCAAGATTGTATGAGATGGTCCTAGCTTCTTTTCCAAAAAAGAATAAAAATTTGATCTAGTTCTAAATAATCTATCAACTGTGTTGCTTAGGATTTGATTGTATTTTGTCTGCCTGTATCTTTCTAAAATTGTGGTATATAAGATTAGGTGCAATACAGAAGAAATTTGGCAGTGGCAGATTGGATGGAATAATTGTAAATTTTGTCTTAAATAAATAAAACATTCCTGTTAATACATATCAGAACAGCATTTCCTATTTTTAAAAATGACAACAAATCATTAACCCATATTGAATTTGTGATCTGCTATAACTTCTAGTTCCTTTTCTACAATGCTCCTGCCTAGCCAGCAGTTTCCCAGTTTTTCTATGTTATTTTTTTTTCAGATGAAGACCATTGTGCCTGTTTCTGTTGATTCCGCCCCCCCCCTTATTTTTTGGGTCATGTCTCTAATTTATGAAAATCTTTGAGTCCTACATTGGTCCTTTGGAACCCTTGCACTTCCTCAAAGCTTGGTGTCACCTGCAAATTTTCTAAATGTTTTAGCTGATATTTTGCCATCCAACTTAAATTAGCTCAAGTTAGTTCAGGAAAAGACCTTGTGGAGCTTATTTGTACAGTCCTCTCAGACTGAGAGCGATCTTTGTAAAACTGCCCTTCGAGTAGTGGTTACATCTCATGCATGCTCATTTTATAGTGATTTCAGCTAAGCACTGTTTCGCTTGTTTCCTTATAAGAATGTCTCATGGGACAGTATTAAAAGTCTTAATTATAGCAAACTATAGCATGCTATCGTTTCTTTGTAACTCACTCAGCCTTGAAGTACAAACTAGATTGATCTGGCAAGAATAAATCAATCGTATCAACGCCAGCTGTTCTTGACAGCTTAGTAGCCTTCTGCTGATTTTTTCAATTGTTTTCTTTAAATTTTTTTCCAGTATGGTTCTAGTATCTTTTCTAGGTACTTGTGTGGAAGGCCTGACTTCTAATTACTTTGATCTTCATTCCCTAGATACAGAGAGGCAATATTTGCTATTCGTCAGCCCTCTTACAGCTCTCCTTGTACTGTCAAATGTAATTATTGAGAGTTTGGAGATAATTTGGTTGGATCCTTAAACAGTAACTTGATTGGCTGTAACTAACCTAAATAGCCTTCACTCCGGTCTTTCCATACTCTGACAGGTCAGAGCATGCCTTTTCCCAGTGCATAACACTATTGCAGTGAGTATCTGTTAACTTTTCTCTGTATAGAAAGAAATGACATTTGACATGTCCTCTGTCAATTGCTGTCCTTCTTTAAATAGCAGACCTCGCTGGTTTTTGTTATTCTTACTCCTTATGTGTTTATATACCCTTTTCTTACCTTTTATGTCCCATAGTGGGCTATCAAGTAAACCTTCTAACTGGAAAATTAATTGCAATTAGATAATCCTTGTTAGGCACCTCTGTAAGGGAAAAAGAGGTGATCTGGAGTATTCCCATTCACTTGTAAAAAGCTGGGCTGTCACTTGTGGAAGTGAAGGTCTGAAGTGTATAGGAACAAGAAGTGTTCAGCATTTCTAAAAATTTGACTTGATTTAGATTTAGTCTCCCATTTTTCTGGCAGAGAGGAATTGGATTAATTTTAAGGAACTATGTCTGTGTTCATGTAGCATGAGAGGAGAGTGGACAACTGTACTCAGCTCAGTGCAGCACAAGAAACGAGGCTCATATATTCTCAAATCAATTGGCAAAGGAAGAAAAAAAAGTGCAAATGTGAAATAACAATGAGAAGAGAATAAATCAGTAACATGGAAACCAGCTAAGAGGCAGGCTGGATGGTATTTCTAGCTTGAATATCTGCAGTTCAACCTAAGCAACTGTATCAGAGGTATTTTTCCTGAAATCCCAGTCTTCCTGAACAACAGGGTTGAAGTTTTTAAGTGTCTTTACTTTTAATAATGAGATTTTAGCCTCTCAGTTGTGTGCTTTTGAAAACGCTTTTCAGGCTTTCTTTTTTCGGAAAATTTTGCATCTTCCATTATATTAAAAGGAGATAAAAATATAATCGGTGGATGGCAGAATTCCCTGGGAAAAACCGAAAAGATCCCCATGTCAGTGGTACATAAGGGAATACTGCCAACAAAAAGAGGCAGTCTTTTTTTAGGCTGGAGTTTTTACAGGCATATTGCTTTTAGGCTTTGGTGGTTTTTTTTTTCCTGTGGTTTTTTAATCTGCTGCAGACAAGAGGTCTCAGACAGCCCCTGTGAAGGAAAGCTATTGTAAACCATGAAATGCTCTCTTCCTTCCTCCGGAGAATCCACTGGCAAAGCGATTCTGATAAAGTTTCCTCCACTCAACTTCAGAGCTTCTACCACGAGAAGGATGAGCACTTACCAGTAGGAAGCTCATAAAAGACTTGAAAAAGTGAATCTCCAGGAAAAGGTGTAGGATTTTTCTGCCTCCTGGCTCCAGAGAGGATATAAACTGTTCCAGAGTTGTCTATAATTTTTCTGTGTATACAATTACAACAGCTGATCAGTGTTTTAAAAAAAAAAAAAAGGGCTGCCCTATCAAAACTCATTATCATTAGTTTGTATTAGAATAACGTTTACAGAACCCCTGTGAAATTAGGCCCTGCTGCATGATGTACTGTACAGGTGCATTAAAAGTACCAGCCTCTGTTAGGAGGGTTTACAATCTGAAGCACACGGGCAGAGAAAGGTTGGCAGACAGAAACATTTTCATTCCTAATTTACAGATGAGCAGCTGAGGCTAAAGAAATAGCAGTTCTGATCTGATGCTGCCTGGCAGTCTTGAAGAGTCTGGTTGTTCTGAGCAAGGCTGGCCCAGGCCTGGGCTTGCAGAATGCGTCTGTGGCACAGCCAAGAGTTAACCTCAACTTTCCAGAGTTTCTTGATGGTTTATTTGTGATTCTAGCTTTGCTAATTCACACCTGCTAGAAAGTGTTCCTCTCCCTACAAATATTCAGTATTTTGTTTTTAATCCTCACTCTATTCATAACTGACTTTGACGTGATTTCTAGGACTTTGTTGCAATTTCTAGTAAACGCTCATATTTTGATAGTAATTGAGGCTGTTTTAGAATATACTCTTTACTCTATCCTCTTTTCTGTGATGGATTCCTTTGATGGGCAGAGATCTATTAAGGTATGGCTACTTGACAAGTATTTTTTTTGTGAAAAAAATTGGGAATTGATACCAGCTGAGATCTTAGCTTGGGATCCAGGATCCACTAATTTTTATTCTGTAAGAACAGGCTGAGGCTCCAAAATAAGAGCTCCAACATGCACTGTATAAGCTATAACTATGTTTTACAGATATGAAGTGGGTGCTACCCTATGTCCTCCTATCGTTGACAACCCTTGTTGAGTCCTTTGAATGTCAAGCCTCGTTAAACCTCACCTATAATGGTGAATCTTTGTCTGGGACACCAATTTGGCAACCGGACTGTCTGGTGAGGTCTCCACAATAAGTGCCTGAGTGGACACGGAACAAGGGGTGGGGTGACAAAGCAGATCAGGGTGCAAGGGAATAATACCACTTTGTATCGACCAGGGTTGGGAGTGCTGGGGAATGTGGACTCTGTGACAAGCTTCTGGTGTTGTGCCTTTGCACAGGGTTGACAACCGAGCTAAATATGTCTATTATTCGTGATGCCCATTCCCTACTTATAGCCCTCAACAGTACTTGTGAGACCTCCTGTAGTAATAGAGGCGAGAAGGATACTTACGTGAGAATATCCGAAACTACTGTTGCACATAGCATGGCAAGTCACTCATTGCTAAAGTTGCATACATGTGAAGGTGCGCATGAGGATCAAGGAGTGGAGTGGTGCAGCCAGAAGACTGTTGTGCAAGGAGTCAGTGATCCCATGCTTACTGCCTTCTCATATACACAGGTGCACTCGGAATAGCCTGTGACTGCTTACAAACCCAATATAGCAAAGCGTCCGTAATTACTCGGGCATGTGTCTTCATACCATGGACACCATGTGACTGCTCGCTGCAGTCGTATAATTAATCAGTGTATACACAATAAACGTGCATGATTTCAATATGAGACTAGTGTATTGTCATGTCTACCTGAAATATTATATGCACCTGTTCAGGAATTGTAACTCTATTGAGTTAAGGATATTGGAGCATATTGTCCAAGGGACTATTCAAAGCTAAGTCCACATTCCAAGCTTGACTGCTACAAGTGACTAATGAATCTGTATTGTGAGCAAGACTCTAGAAGGGTACTAGCAATCCTGGGGCTGGCAAACCTTACCACAAATGAGAACTCTGCACAGCGTGCTGTGATCCACAAGGAAGGGCTTGTCCAGTGCTGCAGTTTCTATCTTTTACTCAAACTTAGTTAACCAGCTTTGAGTGTTGGTGCTTTTCTTACTGAGATCCCAAAAGAACTGGCACCTCCTTGGTGCAAAACATTATGCTAGGTGAAAAGTTGGAATCTGCTTATTCATGCAACTAACTCAAACTAACCATCTTGCTACTTCCTGATATCCTGGAATTGTGTGTTTCTGTCAGTAAAACTATGTAATGCAGCACTTGGCAGTTTGTCAGCACAGTGTGTCTTTGTGACAGGGTTGATTTGGCAAGGGGAAGCATCAGGCTTAATGTGTGGGTGGACCAGATCCCAGGATTTTCCAAGAAATTTTTTTCCGCACGGAATTTCCCGTCTCGTGGAGGACAGGCCAGCTGAGAGAATAAAAGGCCGTAGTAAAGGCAGGGGATTACATAGTCCAGACACTTGGAGCTGAACTTAATCTTCAAGTCCGTATTCAGCAACTTAGCAACGGAAAGCAGTCACTGAGAAATACCGCAGAGGACTTTTGCCACCTGGCCATCACAACTGCAACCTGTGAGTATAAATGGAGTGTGTTATTCTGTTTCATTGCTCAACTAAAGGAAAACTGGACAGATGGAGTTCTGTGCCGGTGTTCTTTAAAAGCTGTTTACATTTAAAAGCTATCTTGATATTAAGAACTACTCTAAAATGAATAATTTCCTAACAATGGAAATCTTATTTAAGTCTTTAGAATAATTGTTAAAAAGTATGTAGAAAAGATTGCATAGACAGTATTTTATATTGAATTGTAAAAAGTCAGTATTTGTTCTTTACAAATGTGTTTCTTTGATCTTTCATAGCCATCTGCTTAAAAGATAAAGAGAAGAGAAAACTCTCAGAAACATGATTTGCTTGTGGTTCCTGTCTCTTCTTGCTTATGGTAAGTGTGTATGTCTCTGTGTAGAAAACTAGTTGGATGGTAATAGTAGTGTGCCTGTTCTGTTTGAGCTCAGAATTAAACAGAATTTTTGAACCTGACCTAATTAGCTTGAAGCTAGGTTCACATAGAAAAACCTCTAGCTGCAATGGCATGTTTCCCTGCTTGCCTGTCAAATACATAATTGACTCCTATAGTTTGCTATGAAGTCTGCAAAGCTTTGTGTGATCGGACATAGTTTCACAGGGTGAAGTCCCTGTACTTGCTTCAAAACAGGCATGTCAACATCTTGCCAGTTAATTGTTTATAAAATAATTGCCACTACTTTTTATGCAGTTTCAGATATTGACAAGTTTGCAATAGTTATAGAGCTTTATATATCCTTTTCTAGAGACAGAGGAAGGAAAAAGTCAGACACCAACTTTTGACATCTTTTCATTCTAGGACTTACAATACTGCAGGGTGTGAATTGTTGGACATACCATTATTCAGACACAAACATGACCTACAGGGAAGCAGAGCTGTGGTGCAAAAAGAGGTATACTAATATGGTTGCCATTCAGAATAAGGAGGAAATCAATTATCTCAATAACTTCTTACCCTTCAATCCGGGTTACTACTGGATTGGAATCAGAAAAATTAATGACGTATGGACCTGGATTGGAACCAACAAAGAACTGACAGAAGAGGCAAAAAACTGGGCTTCAGGTGAGCCAAATGGCAAAGGAAACAACGAGGACTGCGTTGAAATCTATATCAAAAGAGGGAAGGATGATGGCAAATGGAATGATGAGCAGTGTGAGAAAAAGAAGGTCGCCTTGTGCTACACAGGTATGGTATGATAAAGGCCATTCTAGTGTGCCCCTGTGGAGATGAGATGGTGGGTGGGATGAGTTGTTTAACCTAGTCTTACATATTAACTACCTGACCCTGTAAGCACTTGTACACTTATCCTTATTTACAGGACTGAGGTTGTTCTTGTTCTAAGAGTTGGATTGATCTCACTTACCTTTTAGCTCTCATAATATTATGCATTTTTTAAGAGCAAATCACCAGACCTTCTCTATAATCAGTGGAGAGAAACAGGCTCTTCCAGAGAGTGACTTTCATCCCACTCTCAAGTGGGTGTCTCAGCTAGATAAGAATGGCTCTTTTGGAGGCATCTGTCTGCTGACTATAGACCACTGGATTAGATTAGACACTTTGTGTAGAGGTGGCTAACGCCAGGTCAAAAAAAAAAAAAAATCTAAGTCAAGCATCAGCCAAATTAGAGCTGTGGTGAGTTAATGAAGAATGTACCTGTTGAGGATTTCTACTTACCCCATAGTATATTGTTCCTTTTGCATTTTAAATATTACTAATATCTACCTGAGAACAAGTGGTCATGGAGTTTCCTGCCAGTAGAATCCTTTCACTCTGAGCTAGTCTGTCAAAGGTGTTAGTTTCTGAAATGCTTCTGTGAAATGACAGGGTAATTTTATGTACCGAACACCCTGCTTTTCTTTTGCTATACAAAGTGCTTGTTTAGTGCCAGAAAGATAAACAAAGTGCTAGCCAGGTTTCATTAGTGGCCATTGCTGATTCTTTTATAATTTGCTGTATTTTTTCTTTTTTTTTTTTTTCCTCAGCTTCTTGCAACCCATATCTCTGCAGTGGCCGTGGAGAATGCATGGAGACTATTAACAATCACACCTGCCGTTGTAACCCTGGATTCTATGGGCCTGAATGCGAGTTTGGTAAGATTATTCCATCCTGCTTTTCAGCCAGGGTGATGTTCATGCTAGCTAGTGTTCAGTTTGTTTGGCTTGTTGATTTACCTGCTCAGCCAATGAGACTGACTGTACCTTCTTGTGTTTCTTTGAAGTTGAGAGTTGTGATCCACTGAAGAAACCTGATCACGGGAGCCTCAAGTGCAACCATCCATTGGAGAACTTCAGCTACAACTCGTCCTGCACAGTTCAGTGTGAGGAAGGCTATGAACTGACTGCATCGGAATCTGTATACTGTACTTCTTCTGGAGTCTGGTCTGCCCCCCTTGCAGCATGCAAAGGTGAGCTTCTCAAGCAGTGCTAGATGAGCTTTCGACATTGTACATAGCTCTGTAAACTTCAGCGTTGCTCTGTTAGTAGGTACAAATTGAAGTTCTGGCCTGCTCCTTTGTAATTATGTGGTGAAGGTGCTATTTCATTGCAGCACACAGGTGTCTCTCATCCTGAAGAGATGAAATGGGCAGGATGGTCTAGATTTCCTTGTAGGG
>NW_009229176.1:18328-40362 GCF_000690835.1 Fulmarus glacialis
CTCTTAGGGGGGAACAGGGAATGGAGATGATATAGCTGTGAGACTGCTCACAACAGGCCAGTTACTCCCGACTGTAGGAATTTTTTTTTGAGGTGTTCAGCTTAGAATAAGCTACTGTTTGAAGCAAATAAAAGCATCAAACATCAACAAGCAGCGGTCAAAATGGGAAAATTTTGGATTGTAGCTAGTTGCTGTCCTGAGCTGCAGTTGAATTTACAGCCTTGCCTTAAGAGTCAGTCTTCCATTTTGAGATCTTTCCATTCCTATCTGTTTTCTGAAATAGCAGCATAGTAGATCTACTTTCTAAACCTGCTTCCATTTAGTGGATATGTTGCTAAGTTTCAGGAAAGAAAAAAAACTTTTTATGGCTTGTTCCAGGCTAAGCTCTGTGCTGTCTCTTATGCTTTTCAGCTGTGACCTGTCCTGCCTTAGAAATGCCTGCTCATGGTGCTTTGAACTGCTCTCATCCCTCTGTGGAGCTCACCTGGGGTACCACCTGCGAGCTCACCTGTGAGGAAGGATTTACCCTGACAGGACCAGCCACGCTGCAGTGTGGGTCTTCTGGGGCCTGGGACAGGCAGCAACCATCCTGTGCAGGTACCTTTCCTTATCCGTGCTTACCTGAGCACTGGGGTTGTTGTCAGCATTGGCATGTTGAATTCCTGAGGCATCTGTGCTGATTGCTGTTGTGATCTGTGTGTTGCAGCTGTGAGGTGTGAGGCTGTAACCTGGCCAGAAGAAGGCTTTGTGACCTGTGACCATGCTCCTGCAGATCTCACCTATCGCTCGCGTTGTGATTTCCGCTGCAGCGAGGGCTATGTTCTGGATGGCACATCCAGCATTGAATGCATGGGGCAGGGACAGTGGTCAGCGCCAGTGCCAAAATGCAAACGTAAGACTTACTGGGTTGGAAATCATCAATTAAAGCTTAGAGTAGCTTGAATAGTCTGAAGAGACTTCCTCATTCAAGTGTAATCAAGGAATAACAGTCATCCCCAGCGTGTTTATAGCACTTTTCATAAGCAGGTTCTCAAGATGGGGATCATTTAGCCTGTTGTGTTAAAGAGGAAACAACAGTGCAGTGTGACAAGCAACACTCGGGAACTGTGTCCCCAACACATATGATAACAGGCTTTTGAAGTGGAGTGTTCTGACAGGAACTCTTTATTCCCTGCACTCCAAATGGGAGCCAGTGTCTGTTTATGCAGTCCACTTGTGGAGTATAATCTGGAGCCAGTCTCAGGATAGCTGGCATGTTTTAGGTGCATGTTTAAGTGTTCCGGCTGGACTGTGCAACATGCTGAAATCCCTGTTTCCTGAGACACTGCCAGGTCTGAAGGGAAGTACTATGGCTCTGTAGGGGACAGCTTCAGGCAGGGCATGTCCTCTTGTCAGCTCAAAAAGAGTGTTTATTTTGACCTACTCCAAGCTAAACTCTGTGTTGTCTCTTATGCTTTTCAGCTGTGACCTGTCCTGCCTTAGAAATGCCTGCTCATGGTGCTTTGAACTGCTCTCATCCCTCTGTGGAGCTCACCTGGGGTACCACCTGCGAGCTCACCTGTGAGGAAGGATTTACCCTGACAGGACCAGCCACGCTGCAGTGTGGGTCTTCTGGGGCCTGGGACAGGCAGCAACCATCCTGTGCAGGTACCTTTCCTTATCCGTGCTTACCTGAGCACTGGGGTTGTTGTCAGCATTGGCATGTTGAATTCCTGAGGCATCTGTGCTGATTGCTGTTGTGATCTGTGTGTTGCAGCTGTGAGGTGTGAGGCTGTAACCTGGCCAGAAGAAGGCTTTGTGACCTGTGACCATGCTCCTGCAGATCTCACCTATCGCTCGCGTTGTGATTTCCGCTGCAGCGAGGGCTATGTTCTGGATGGCACATCCAGCATTGAATGCATGGGGCAGGGACAGTGGTCAGCGCCAGTGCCAAAATGCAAAGGTAAGACTTACTGGGTTGGAAAATACAGTTTTCTTGTCACTAGATAGCACACTGAAATCCATATTCCTATAGGGTCCTGGCTCCAAACTAAACTCTGTGTTGCCTCTCATGTTTTCATCTGTGACTTGCCCTGCCTTAGAAATGCCTGCTCGTGGCTCTGTGAACTGCTCCCATCCCAAAGTCAAATGAATTTGAAAATACAGTGTACATCTAGTAGGGCAAAAAATAGGGCCAAAGACAGGAAAGTCCTTAATGACTCTTAACCATTTCTTTTTGTATTTCAGTTGTACAGTGTGAACCTCTGAGCTCTCCTGAGAGAGGCTCTATGGATTGCTCACATGGTGCTGGGAACTTCACGTACAACACAGCCTGCCACTTCAGCTGTCTGGAAGGATGGAGGCTCAATGGTTCTCATGTTCTTGAGTGCAGTCATTCAGGAAACTGGAGTGCTAGTCTGCCCACATGTGAAGGTATTTGACCTGTGACTAGCCACAGAGAGGTGGCACTGAGTTTCTAGTCAAATGAGGTATGGAAGGGTGGAAGAGGTGACACCAACCAGTAAGCTAGAACTTCTAGTGAAGTCCATGAATTAAAAGGCCCAACAAAATCTCTCATATGTTTTTAGAAAATGGAAGGGGGGGGAAAAATCCTAAAAGGTCTTGGTGAAAAATGTTGATTTCTTACCCAAAAACAAAAGCCGCAACCTGATTTTGGGTTGGTTTGTTTGGTTTTTAATTAAAATATTTCTCATGTTGAGCTTTTTCCATATGAATAAAGAAGAAAGCTGCTCTAGAGAAACAGTGTCTTGTGGGGAAATCTGCATTCATAACTGTCTCTCAGTGGAAAAGTTTATAGATTTGTTAATTTGGTGTGATAGTTTCTTGGGTGAACTCCTCAGCCAAAAGACCTCACAGAGCTTTTCTGTCAAAGGCTGTAATTTTACAGTCTCAGCCTTGCCTTCCCATTCAAGGCAGTAAGAGCTCTGTCCCTGTCCTCAGTGGGAACATACTTGTCCTGCCTGAAATGCTTTTGCTTGAGGTCCTGAAAGCTCAAGTCCACTTTATTTGCTTGAGCAGAATTTAGATCCTTGAATAATTTCATTGATCTCAATGGATTGCTCAAAGAGGAAGACAGCACAGTGGGAATTAAAATATGAACTGAAACTTGAAAAATAGAAGATGAGCATAAATTGTCATGTGAGTCTGGAAGTTAGACAGACCCTGGTATAACTAGCTTGTTGCCTTGCCATTGCTTTGGCAATGAATGGGATAATTTTTAGGATGCAGCTTTTTACCTTGTGTTCAGGATGTGTCCTGTCTCAGCAAGAGAAAACTTAAGGGTTACAAGCTGCAATTCTAGTTCCTCTTGAAGAGCACAAGGAAAAGGAAGAGGGCTTCAAAGACCTCACATGCCTCTTGATCTCACTGAAACTTTTTCATCCTTTCAGCTTCTGAACAAGTCGGCTATGTCTCTGTGGGCATAGCAGCCACAAGTGCCTCTCTGTTGTTTACGGCATCATTCCTCCTTTGGCTTGCAAGACGTTTCCAAAGAAAAGGTAAGCAATTGGATTGGGTCCACTGGTTTTATTTACCTTCCTGAAAAATTTTCAGTGGAGGAAAAAAAAACACCTCCAAACCCCAATACCTTGCTTTTTGGAAAAAATGAAAATATCCATACTTAAACAAATTCCAAAATTATTTTCAAGAAGCCTGCATGCATGCCATGTTTGGCTTTTGGATGAACATTTAAAAATCAATAATAATAAAAAACAAATGTTTAGAAAACAAGAATTAGAAGAAAAAAAGAAACATTCTATTTATCAGTAATTACTGCCAGGGAAAGTGAATGGGAATTAGAGATGGGGCTAATGACAACACAGTATTAACTGCCTGTCGGATTTGTTGCTAGATAATGGCTTTTTATCAGATATTCAGAAACGAGAGGTTTTTTAGTAGAGGAAGAAGTTTGCATGATGGGGCTTTCATCTTGAAATGCTAATGCCTTTTCTTATTCTTCTTGCAGCAAAGAAATTTACTCCTTCCAGGTAAGTTGTGTCTCAAAAAGCAGCATGAAAAATGCTGCAATCACTTTGCTAAAATCCATTTGATATAAACCAGTTGTCAAAGTACTTTTTGTTTCTGTTTTTTATAGTAGCTGCCAGAGCCTAACCATTGAAGGTAGCTTCCAAAGTGCTGGCCAGAATGTCTAACTCCAGGTGTTTCAGGTAAGCACATGAGACAGCTGCACTCACAAATTCTCTTCCTTTTAATCACACAAGCAATCAGAGCTGTTAATTGCTATACAATTGCTGAAATAGTAATATGTGCTTTGGGGTACCTAATATGCATCTTGGCATTGCATGAAAGTTCCTAACAAGACTGATGGATTTATTGCTTTAGAAATGGTTATTCAGCTCCTTAAGGATGATTGTGCTTAGCGTTCTGTCCAGCCGCATAGAGTATTGGGAACACTTTTGTGTGTTTTTGCTACCTGCTGCATAAAAAATTCCTCTGAAATGAGAGCAAATAGAAATCTATGCCAGTTTTCCAATTTATAGAGGAATTTTGTTCTCTCTGCAGGAATTGAAGCCATCTTTACTTAAGTCTCAGAGATTTCTGGAGAATGAAACTGCATGCAAATCAGCAGCTGTCCAGATGTTTTTACCTCTTGCTGACAAGATGATTGACCTTGTGTATGGCTCAGAAATTTTGAGCTCAAGCTGTCTGGTATTTCCATTGAAAAAAAGCAGAGAGTAAAACTCTGGCCTTCTGGCAAAATACTGTCTACATTCAGTCATGTAGTTATCATAACTGGGAGCTTGCCATCTCTTGTCCAGATGGTGAGCAAATAGTAAGCTGCTGCCTAAAGAGGAGGCTGGTTTCTCCTCTGGTCTACTCAAAGGTACCTAGGTGAGGTGAAGACATGCATTATTTCACATCACTTACTACACTGCTGGAGATGTCTTCTCTGGAGACATACGGGTTATACTTGCAGAAACAGAATAATCGGGATAAAAAAATATTTGTTGAATAGCCTTGAAACCATTGATCCTGGTTTATTGTTGAGGTTAGTTTGTTTTAAGAGGATGTCCCAATCAATAAATATGCCTGTAGCGATATGGGCAAATTTTTTTTTTTTTGTAATAGCACTAGGAATCATAGTGCTTATACTGGTACTCTGGTTTCTGAATGCAGCAAGTAGGTCTGAAATTATCTCATCCCTGTGGGATTATGCACTGTAATACAGGTGTATACATAAATATTTAACTGTGCAGTTTTTACTGTGGATATTTCTGTGCTGTTAACTGTAAATGTATTGTAAAATATCTGTTCCTGAGTAGGTCTGTGGCCATTGATCTGGGCCCAGGTAATTTAAAAATAATTCAGAGGTGTTTGTAAGGATTTCGTGCCTGCGTATTATTTACAAATAAAATGGAAGCCTGAGATTTGTATATATATATTGCAAGTATGGTTTATTAAGCTGTTAAAGGACTTTAAATGAGAAAGTCTTTCTTAATAAGTTATGTTCAAGTTATAATCATAAATTAAGAATCTCTGACTTAAAATCTGATATGTATTGTCCTATTTGTAATAGTATTTAATAAAATGTTTTAAATCTAATGTTCCCTTTTTGGAAACGTACATCATTTAAATGATTTAGGTCAGTCCTTTGGGATATGGTTTCAGCAGCAGAATGAGGGGTTGGGGGAAGACTGGCTAAATAGCAAGGTTGTCCCTTACTTAGCTTTCCATGTTTTCATAGCAGTCAATGAAAGAGTAGCCAGCAGATGGCACTGACTGCCTGGGAGCTAGCACAGCCAGAGCTGGACCCCAAACCAGCATCCCCAGTCCTGAAAGGAAGAAGGAAGGCTCAGTGATGTGTCCTGTAAAGCAGATGCCTGGACCAGCAGTGGGCTTTGCGAGAGGCATGCTCAGGAGGGAGAGGAGAGCAGAAAAAGAAGCAAGTAGGTGGTCTTGGTGCATAGTTAACAGCACAAACCCCTCAGCCCATGGAAGTCTTTTGCAGGCCTTTCTGCTGGGAAGCTAGCTGAGTGTTAGGAGACCATGGGCTAACAGGTGAAAGCACAGCTCTGGGGGTTAGTGATGACTGCTGTCTAGGGACCTCCATTCCCACCCTGGCTTGGGCTGTAGCCACAGACTCTGCCATGGGCTAGTGCTGGCCAGGTGCCAGCGATGGCCAGACACTCCTGTGGCCACCCTTCCCCAACCCCTGACATAGCCAAGGAAACTGCACTGTGGCTCTCCATAGCTGCTGCCAGCAGCCAGCCCTTGATGATAAACCATGAGATGCATGCTCAAGAGAAGCCATCAGGCCTGTGAGCAAAGGAGTCAATTAAGAGGTGCTGTGCCACAGTGGACAGGGCCCATTGCTGTTTATCCCAAACCGATTAACGAACTGAGAGTGGCTGTCAGCGCTTCCCCCGCCTTGACAAGGTGGGGCCCAACCGTGTGAGCAGATGTAGAGCAGTAATCCTTCAGGTTCCCTGAGGGGACGTAGAGATTAGCCTGAAACGCCCTGCTCTGAATCCCTGCAGGAGCTGTTCTGAGAGCTAAACCACCACATGGGTCCCCCAGCCTGTCCTTGTTGTTGTCCTCTATATGTATGGCCCTGTAGCATCCTCTGGAGAGAGCCCAGCTTCTCCTTTCCCAGGAGTTGATCAGAGCTGGTGCTTCTAGCAGCTTTCCTGGGATTTTACATGGGCTTTATTGCCAGAAAAGAGACTATAAAATTATCCCCTCTCTTTCTCCAAACCTTCATCCCTTGTGACTTCCAGAGGCAGCAGGAGTGAGACCACGTTTGAGTGGGATTAGTCCTCTCTCTCCCATATAGGCCAGACAAAGACTCCCTGAAGGGGATCCCCTTCCTTCCAGTGACTTACAGGTTACATCTATCCTCATAATTAATGTTAGTCCAGGACACAGGCAAAACCCTAGCCTGTGCTTGTCCAGGTCTCTTGATTCTTGATCCTCTCCTGGCACTGTTTTTTCCTCCTTCAGGATATGAATTACCAGTTATGATGGCATGGTGCGTCCAGGCCTTCAGGATCTTCAGGAAGTCATTTTATTTGCAGTGGATGTGTCTCTGTCACAGTGCCTGTGAACACAGCTCTTCTGTTGTTTGCTAACTGTATAGTTCCCGTGCTGGCAAGAATGGCCATGGGAACGCTTACTGCCAGGCAGTCATTTAGTAACTCCATTGTATCACTCCTCTATATGGTGCAGTGCTGTGCAACCACCGAAGGGCCACAGGGTCTTTGCTGGAGGGACTTTCCTTATTTCCTGTTGTCCCATTTCCCTTAAATTCCTTAGCTCCCCCTGGGCCTGTGGCATTGTTCAGAATGGGATCCGTGTTTTGCCTGGCATCTTATTTTGGAGCGGATGTCTGCTTGTGCTGTGACCATGGAAGCTGTGAAGGTGACATTAACTGGGAGGCACGCATGTCCTTTCACAGCTGTGTGTTTGCTGCTTGGCAAGGGGATGGTTTTTGTGGCATAACTTAACACATTCCTGAAGAACTGAGCTACCCGATTGGCTTTAGCTTTTTACATCTGCAGTCCAACAGAAGGGGACTTAGAAACAAAATTTCACTTAAAGTCTCAAACAGACAGGTAGTGTTTGATTTGGGGTAGGTGCCTCTGTGGCCCTTGGTGATATGGACAGTATAAGCCCTGCCCAGATTGGGTTTGTGCCTGCTGTTTTCATAAGCAATTAGCCATCAAACAAGCAGTCATTTACCAGGGCCTGGCTGAAGTTGCCTTCCAGAGCTCCAGTTTTCAAGGGTTGGACTGGACCCAACATTTGGCCAGTAGTTCTTCACTCAAGAAGATAGGTCACTGCTACAGGCTCTGGAGACTGCACATCTTTGCCGCTCCTTGCGTGCTTTGCTGAGGACTGGCAGCAGGGATTTTTGAAGCAGCAACTCCCGTGGGAGTTGGTGTCGTGATCAAATCACTAACCTGCTCAGCTCTTGCCCTGGGAGCTGTCAGAGGGGATTAGGGCCAGGAGGCCAGACTGCAACATACTCAAGCCTCTGTGAGTCTGGTTTCTGTCCTGAGTCTTGTTCCCATTTGAATTCCTCTGGTTCTTGCAGGGGGCTGGCTCCCTCCTCTTAGCTTGAGCATACTGCTGATGTGTGACTGGTGGTGGGTATTTGGTGAGGGTCTTCAGCCCGTAGTCCTGGAGGAGAAAGTTGCTGTGGTGAGCTCTTGGTCAGGGACAGACAGGACCACAAGATCGCTGTTCCCTGGGAGCCATAACTCACATCAAATGAGAAATACAACATGGGCCTGCCCACAGACAGGCAGGCCATCCTCCTGTTGGTAGTGAGCAGGAGAAGCTTGGTGGAGGGCAGAGAAGCAGGCATCACAGCCCAGCCTGTCATAGCATTTGCACAGTTACACTGTGGAGCTCACTAGCCTGGTTTACAGTCTCTCTCATGCATGCTGTTAGAGAGAAACAAGCAAGATTGCAGGTTAGATATTGCCAATGGAGTCAAAACCTGCTGGATGGTTATCGCTGCTCACCTGGTACTATTAAATCTCACCTAGAAGGGAGGCAGACTTGGCCAACACAGTTCAGCTGTGGCTCCAGTGGTGAGAAAGAAATCCACAGGCCAGAAAGTGTTTCCACAGCTGATGATGGCCAGTGGTTTTTCCAGCTCAGGAAAGCTGCTGCCAAGAACAGGACAGCATGCAAAAAGCACAAATGCCTCCTCAGCAAGGCAGCAGATGCCCCCGGGCAGCTGCCAGCAGGTTTTCTACCTGCCTTCCCACTTCAGGGAAGGACATTCCCTGAAAAGCCCAACAGTTACTTTGATTTTCAGCCTGGGCCAAGTGGGACCTTCATCAACTTCTCACCTCGCCAGCTGCCATGAAAGCAGTGATGGCAGGTGTGAAATTGCAGGTGACTTGCTTGCTTCTGGCACTCCAGTGCTGTCATTTTGGGCTTTTGACAGCCTCTGAGTAGGCAGGAAGAGGGAATCGCACTGAATCCATGCCTTCTAGAGCAGGCCTTGGGTCATGGAGCACTTGGGTGGAAGGAAAGGGGTTAAAGGGGAGACAGGAAACACTTTGTTCACGACTTACTCCATGGGATGATTTCTGGGAAAGGAGGGGCTGCAATCAGGCAGGATGTATTCACTTTGGGATCTTGGGAAATCAAGCCCAGCCTGGCCTAAACCAAGAGGAAAATACAGCACAGCCCACACTGCACGAAACAGCGACGTCCCCACTTCACCTTATCTCGTGTCAGTGCAAACAATCCAGATAACATAAAAATCAGACATGGTGAAATGCTGGCTTCACATGAACAACCAAGATGTCCCATGGGGAAATGATATGGTTGGAGCAGAAAGACAGTGGGGGTAGTCCTAGAAAGCCCTATCCTAAGATAGAGAGAAAGGGTCCTCTGCAGTCCTCACTGTATTTCCTCCTCCTCCCTTGCCTCTGCTGGTGCCAGGGACCCCAGGTTGGTCCCTGGGTGGAGAGCAGGGGATGCTGTCTGTGTCATGGGGCTGTTCTCAGATGGGAGTCTGATCTGGATGGCCCTTGAAGGCAGCAGAGGAAAGCTCTGCAGGTGAGTTAGGAACTGCTGGGTCATTGTTAGAGTACGGAGATATTTGCTACTTTACAGCAAGTCACTTTTGACCAACACAACCCCTGCAAACAACTATATGTAGCAGAGGTTCTTCTACTCTGTCAGAAGCACTTGTGGAGAAAAACTCACCTGCGTCAGTAACCTCTTGCAAATAGAGGATTTGGCTGAAGCACTTGACAGGGATGAAGCAGTCATCATGGAGTCATGCAGGAGGGAGCAGGGAGCCCACGTTCTCCACTTCTCTTCCTCCTTTCCTGGAGTGAAGAACAGCTCCATCTCTGTTTTGCAAGACCCTTCTCACCTGCTACTTGTGCTCTTCTCCTTGACTTTTTTGGTGGGTACAGGACTTGGGATAGAGGTGAGAGACCCTCGCCACATGTCCTTGGAGGGAACAGTGGCAGTTTGCATTGTGCGGGCAATTGGTAAAGCCACAGTGAATTTTGCCCGCACTATTCAGACATGCAGAGTTTGCTCAGGCTGGTGGTTTATTTGCGCTAAAGACAGGCCAGCCATTCACCTGAATGCATTTGTCACTGCTCTTTTGAACTGGGGCAGCCAGATGTTACTGCTGAGGTCAGTACAGATCGATGTGGTTCATTTTCTTTTCCTTCTATTAGCTCTTTCTTCCAGGAATATTCAGTGCCCTGTTTAATTTGCCCTGCCTGAGTAGAGGGTTTAGCTTCTGCTCAGAGTGGTATAAAATCCCAGCTGACGTGCCAGGAGGAGAGCACTCAGGACATTAAAAAATTCATGCCTTTCCTAACATTGAGTTTAAAATCCAGATTTTAAAAACATACTGGATATAAAAAGTTTCTTGTAAACTAACTGTAATTACTTACAAGCAAGCATCTGGCACATTGAAATCATATAAGTGCTGAAAAGAAATCAGACACAGATCACCCTTTTCTCCAGATTGCAATTCATTCAGTTTGGCTGCATTAAATTCAGAAGTGGTTCCTTCAGGTGCTGACAGAAATGTTTCAAATGCTGCCAGACAAAGCTAGTAATATGCACGCACACACGTGCCTGCACGCACATGCACAACGGGTCAGTCAATGCTTTTGTTTTGTCACTTTTGCTTCCTGTTTCCTTGCACACACACAGGGCAGATTTTGGTTCTCAGCCCATTACATGGTGAATGACCCTTTGCAACATCCTTCCCTGTCTGCTAAGCGGGAGCAAGTCTTGCAGGTCAGCCTTTTGATGACAGAAATTGGTGATGCAGACTCTGTGGACTTTTAAAGCACTTTACTCGTGTTCCAGCATGAGCAGGGGAGATGGAGATGTTTGCGAACAGAAGGCAGATACTCTTTGCTTTCATGTCAGCATTGAAATGTAGCTCCAGAAAGTGATTCTGCCTCACAGAAATGCACTGTGCAAGGATGAACCATCTGTCTTGGAGGAGTTTTGGGAACACGGACTGCCCTGGACTTTGCAATGAGCAAAGCTAACTCTGAAGAGCAGGTTTCTCCCTGAGCTTGCACCTGAGGAAAGAACTTGTCAGAGGATCCTATGAAGTAGGATTTGAGGAGCCCTGAGAAGTCGCCTACTCCAAACCCCTGTCCCAAGCTATGAGTGATACTGCAGGTGGAAGCTGGTGCTGTGCACCCTATGCAAAAAGCAGGGGCTCTCAGAGAGGAACCTGGGTGGCTCCCAGTGCAGTGGCACCCCACGTCTGTGGGGATGCTCCAAGGAACCCCAGGGATTTGGGTCCACAGGTCCCTGACAGTGGGGTTGATTTGGTGTCTGAATCTCTTCGGCTATTTCAGAAATCCCAAGCTGGGGCTATTAGCTCTTCTAACACTGAGGTTGTGGCCTGGAAAAATGAGCACTTGGTTTAATTTCCCAGCACTGCTGACGGCTAAGTCTGGGAAATTCATGTCTCTGCCTTCTGTGTAAAACAGAATGATACTGAACTCCTCCGAGAAGAGCTTTGGGACCTTCCTAGGAAGAGCAGAGGACCTGTACTAGGGGAATGACAATGTCCTGTTCTTATCCTCCTGCCATCTCTATCTGCTGCCGGATATGAGGTGAAACAGGCTTTTGCTCTGATCTAGGGCAGCCGTTCTTCTGTTCCCGTGTCTGGAGCTGGAAAATCTAAGCCTTTGGGATGTTTGGATGCTGTGGGAACAGGTGCAACAGGGAACCTAAAAAACAACAGATCAGAAAACATATGGGACTGCCCCGGCTCTTAATTAACCTAATGGCTGTAGCTTCCACGAAGGTCTGCATGTTTGCCTATCGTGTTGTTTCCGGTGCAGGCAAGCACCGGTCCCCGTGATAGAGTGCAGACACGGTAATGCTATCACAGCCCCTTCCTTCCCAGAAGGGGCCCAGCAGGCCAGACCACCTCCATAAAATCCAGCTGGTGGGCCCGGGGTACAGGTCCTCGTGCCTAGGTGTACAGCCCAAAGAGGTTGCTGTAGGCTTCTCTGGAGAGAGAGTGGGGGTGAGGAATGGGTTTTGAAAGCTAACAAGGGTTATTACAGCCCAGCAGTTTGACTTGTCTGCCTGTCCTCCATCAGAGGATGTTACTTGCCGATTGCTGCTGCAGGGGCAATGAGTCATTCAGGCTGCAGGTGGTCAGCTGATAAATGTATTGAGCCAGCTCACCTGCATGTTCGATGGCAGAGTAAAACCACTAGATATTTACAGAAAGAAATTGCATCCTGACTGGTGAAAAGAGAATGCTCTAAATGCTCTTTGGTTAAAGAGCACAACTGGGCTGTAGTCCTTTCTTCAGGACTTCAGACCAAGAGAAAGGGTAGTCAAGAATCTTTTGATGCTCAGACAACAGCAAGTTTTTTTCACTTCAGAGTCACTCTTCCTCACTGAAAGTATTTGGAAAACAAAGTCACTCCCGGTTTAGTTAAACATTTGTCTTTTGATGGCACTGAATTGTAAATAAAGCTGTTGTCCTAAAAATACTACAGATACCTCGAAGTTTCCTGACGTTCAAAGATGTCCTCTAAGAACAATCCTTGTGTTGTGCTGCAAACTGAAATTTGAAATTGGTTGTCCAGATGTGTGGTGTAGAGCAGCCCAGCTGGCCAGCCTGCTCTTTGTAAGGGAGCAGCTATTCCCACTCCAGCAGAGCCTGGATCCTCTCTGAAGCTCAGAGGCTGGAGACTTGAAGCACAGCAGAAGGAGCTGTCTTGAGAGGTGCTGAGATGCTAGCAAGCGAGGAGGGAGAGTGCAGTATCTGATGTGGGCACATCTTGTCTGGCCAGTCAAGCCAAATGTTTATCACCTTTGGATTCACCATGCTGCCCAAAAAGCAAAACAGACGTGTAGTAGTGTTGGCAATCTCTGTAGGAACCTCCTGTCTGCCAGATTCTCTCTCCCTGCCCTCCCAGCAGGTGCCAGCTGGGTTTTTGCTTTCTTTCATCCTATGATCATGTTTCATCAAAACAAGCACAGTCAGGGGATGCAAAGCCCAAAGGCTTGCTAAAATTAGGCCTGATCTTTGGTCCTGTTTGTAAGTCGTTTCTAGGCATGGTGACGTCTGACATACAAACTGGCTAAAATCAGGGTTTGCAAGTCCTAAGTGCAGCTATGTTTGTATTATTGTTTGCAAAGTCCTTTGGAGCAGCTGTGTGCCTGTTAGAGCAAAACAGCAGCACACAGGCACAGATCAAAGAGCCCCCGTGAAACAGATTTCAACATAGACAAGCAGCCTACGCTATCAAACTAGCTGACAAAGAAGGATCACAGGAGAAGCACGGTGGCTGCGATTTTGACAATCAAACCATGTTCAATGCCCGTGACTCAGTACTGGAGTCACACAGGTTCACTGTGGAGATCTCTGGGTCTTCTGCAAAAACAACGAATGAACAAGATGTTAAGTCCCAATTAAGTTAATGGGGCTTAAACAAATCTTTCAAGTTGAATGTAGTGGTTTGTGTTTTAGTGGATCTGGATCTTGCTAAAGCTTCCCTTCCCCCTTCTTCCCATCAAGAGCTACTTAAATAACAGTGGTTAATAAGGAGGAATTACGAACAGCAGTTCAAACCCCAAAGCGTGACCACAATAGGTGTTTGGAATGGCTCTACGAAATACCTTCAAAGAGGTGATGAATAAGCAGCAGGAGCAAGGAGGGAGAGCGAAAAGTGTCGTTTGTGCCTGTTTTGTAAACTTAGCTCATGTGGGTTTTTGAATGAAGAGGAAGTATTGATGTCAGGTCTCTGGTTTGGCTGATTGCCTAACATGCCATGGAAATCAGTGCCCATTGGTAGTGCTGTCCTCATACCTGGGCTAGAAGAGCATTCGTTTGGTGCTGGATCTGAAATAACAAATCATCCCAACTCTGGTCTGCTCTTTGGGCAACAAATTTGGTCTAGTTCATGTCTTCATGAAGACCTGGATGGCCAGCAGTGCTCTGCCAGACCTGTGCTCAACCTGCCTGCTGCAAAATGGGCTTCTAAATGGCATGAACGAAGGTGAAGCCAATCTCATTTTGCAGCAGCCCAGGTGCACCACAATACACCCCTGGTGCAGAGTGCTCTGTTTTCCTTTTCCCTGCTACAAGGTGTCCCCATATGCTGCAGCTTGTGAGAAGGAAGGGGGTGTATGGGGCGTGTCATGCTAGGACAGGGACGGAGCTCTGGTCTAGGATATCCTTGTGGGAGCTGAAAGGATGCAAGTTCAAAATAAATAAAAGGAGGTGATTCTCCACTCTTCATTCACCTGTCCTGGAGATTGCTTTCCCAACAGCTCCTTCTCTGCCCCAGGGAGACACAGGGGAAATCCCGGTGGCAGCTCTGGCTTGGGGTAAGGGGCAGCTTCTGAAATGGGCTGCTCCCAGGCTTTTAGGAACTTTATAGGCCAAACCCAACATCTTAAACTTCACCTGAAAACAAATTGGAAATCAGGCCTAATGAGCACACTCCCAGGAAGCTTTGCAAGGCATGCTTTTATTGCGACTGTGACTGTAGAGGTCTACAGCCTCTCATTTGACGAACAGACAACGGCATTTTTTTTTCCTCCTAACAAGGTTTCCTTAGAATTGGATCCACTGCTGAATCCTGAGTCTGCCTGGCATATTCCGGGGGACATCTGGCGTAAATTCTTCATTATTAGATTACATTAGTTGCAGCAATAATCATTCACATGGGATTATTACATCCAAGCTTGTCTCATTGCCTTTATCCTTTCACACATTGTCTTTCCTGGTTCCCCTTCAAAGGGCTGTTGTGAGTCTGTGTCGGAGCAAGAAATTAACTCGTTAGTAATTTATGCATCATTTCCTCCAGCCACATGTATTTAGGGCAAAATCAATAAAATATAATAAGGAAGCGGGTGGGTATTGTCACTGTGGGGCTGAAATAATTCCTTTGGTATCACTGTAAATCCTTCCCTCACATATGAAAACCTGCAGTCCTGTCCATCATTAGCTTTTTTTGCTAGGCTGTATCAACAGGACATTGATTCGGCTCCTTTGTGTGCTTGCAGAGTTCATGTCCTGCTACTTCTGCTCGCAGCCACACAAAGTGCTCCGAGTGGAGGTTTAAGATTTTGGAAGAGAAGTGTTTCATAGCCTTTCTTCTGGCTCCTGTCATGTAATTAAAGCCGTGCCACCTAACATCACAGATTTGTTTCTGGAGTGGCTCCATGCTCTGGCATCTGTTGAGATATGTTAGGTCTGAGAAAGGGAAAGGGACAGCAAGAGAGATTCAAGCACCGCAGCTCAGGGCACAGAAATCTTGCTGTCTGTGGGAACTGGGGAGGCAAACCTGAGTGGATCTGAAAGGTCAGTGGCAGGTTCGAGAGGATCTGGAGTCCCTGACTAGTGATCTGACTGCTGGGCAGCCCTTCCTGGGTAAAAACAAAAAAAAAAAAGGAGGAGTTTGGATCCATCTTACCCACGGCAGTGTAAGGAAGTAAGAGGGGCAATGCTTTTGGGGAGAAGAGACAGTAGACAGAGCACGCTGGGTTTCTGTGGCTCCTAAAGAGGCTCAGAGCTGATGCCACAGCATCAGTATCTTATCTTTCCATGTCTCTTTTCTCACCTCCTGGCTCCAATCCAGACTACCCTGCAGGGTTTCAGCTCCATGAGAACTTGAATTTGGGGAATTTGTTGCAAATTCAGATTAAGAATTTCTTGAAAGTGCAAGCAAAGTCAAACCAGTAATTCAGCGTCCTTTGCTAGCTCTACCTGCCTGGGCTCCCTGCGGCTGTTTCTCCTGCAGGAGATGTCCCAATGGTTGGCACTGATGTGGAAGGGGCTGTGTGGCCCACCTTGGCTTTAGCAATGCTGTCTGCTGATCTGAGGGGATTACAGCAATGCAGAGGCTCCGTTTTCTGAAAGTCTCTGGAAGGAGAAGTCTTGGGATCACTCTGCACTCTGGGACCTGCATGTTTTGTTGCTGTAAATATGGAGAAATCTAGGAGAGGCAGGTGGTTAAAACCTCCTAGCAGGTCTGACTCACATCCCAGAGGAATATTCTTTGTGTGGTTGTGCTGGGCCAGGAAGCACACAGTATACAGGATGGGGCAGCGAAGTCAGAGCAATCCTGCCCTCCGCAACCCCGGCGATGTTGACACAGCCTGAAGGGGAGCGCAGAGGAGATGAGATCCCAAGATTATCAGTGCAGACAGGGGAGAGGAATGTTGTTTGCTTGTAGCTCCTCTCCACCAGGACTGGCAAAATCCAAATATGAGGGAAGAGGCAGGCGGATGCCTGCATGCAAGGTTTGAGAGTGTAACAGAGATAAGCAGGCACAGGGACAAAGCCAGGGGCTCTAACTTCAGCACAAGAAAAACTGGTTGCAGCACAGGCTGGTTGTCTTCTGAAAGCCTTCTGGAGACAAGGGTCTGTCCAGGTCACCTGCAAGCAGCTAGTGACGCTGCCCAGGAATGCGTACAGGACATTGCTCCCTTGTCACCTGCCGCCACGGTCCTCAGACAGCTTCGGTGAGGCAAAAGCCAGCTATGCCTGGTCTCCACTGGAGTCCAGTGGTGATGTGGCTAACACTACCACCTTCTTGATGGCAAAGTTTGTTATCAGATAGAGTGGGTAGGCTTGCAGATAAGAGAAAAAAGACCAAATGGCAGAGAGAAGGAGGAATGCAGAACTGAGATGCTCAGATGGGATGGCAGTTGTTTGCTCGGTTTCATTTCTTTAGGAGCCAGGGTTAGAAAACAAATCGCTTCCAGGAGACACGTTCTCAGCGGAGGCATTTCGGACCAACTCCTTTGCATTGCAGGGCCTTCCCCAGGCAGCCTGTGCAGCCAGCCCTCCCCCCAGCATTGCAACACCTCCCGCTTTCCAAAGAGACAGGAGCCCAAAGAGCAAACACAGGAAACCCCAGCCCTGGTCAAGGTCTGGGAGGTAAATTTGTAACTTAGAACAGATCGTGAGGATGCTGCTCTGTAATGTGTAAACACTCCTTTCTTTCTCCAACAGCCCTGCGCAGCTGAGAGAGCTGACCCCAAACCTCCCTTCATGGTTGAGTCCGCTGAAGAGACAGGACGCAGGTTGGAAATGCAGCCGGGCACACAGGCTCCTTATTCCCTGGAGTCGGGCTCCTTCCCTCACTTCTGTAAGTCCTTGCCCTGACCCCGTGTGAATCGGCTGTGCTGTGCAGCAGCGCGGGCTCAGCTGTGGGTTGGGCAGCTGCGCGGAGGGGTGGCGGGACACCGCTGTGGCCATTGCCAAGAGCAGTGGGGCTTGCCCAGCCTCCTGGGTGTGCTGCTCCTGTAGCAATAAGCACCAACTGAACAGTGCCTTTATGGGAGTTTAGTTCAGGCGCAGGTTTTGGAAAGAAACCCTCATAGCACTGTGCTGCACTCTGCGTTGCAGGAGGGAAGTCTCAGTTTAGACACAGGGAAGAGCTATTTAGCAGGAGTGGTGGAGATGTGGTGGGACCGATGGGCTGGGGAGGAGGTGGCAGCTCCATCCCTGAAGGTCTCTGGTTTGATTTGGGGCAGGAAGATGGGTGAGATGAGCTTGCCAGGTCCCTTCCAGATCTGTTTTCTGTGAGTCATAGAATCATAGAATCATAGAATCATTAAGGTTGGAAAAGACCTCTAAGATCATCGAGTCCAACCGTTAACCCAACACCACCATGCGCACTAAACCATGTCCCTAAGCGCCTCATCTACACGTCTTTTAAATACTTCCAGGGATGGCGACTCCACCACTTCCCTGGGCAGCCTGTTCCAAGGCCTGACCACTCTTTCAGTAAAGAGTCTGTGCTTTCCTCCTGCAATGGAGGGGAAGAGAAGCGTTCAGGATGTGGAAGGGGATACTGTATTTACAGGGGAGGGCTGCGATGGCTTATACTAAAAGGAGCTCTGGGGGTCAGCTCATAAAGGTTAACAAAGGACAGGTGGAAGTTACATGTAAAGCTAGTCAGGAATTTTCCATGAGAATAATACTTTTAACAAAGTGATGTTTCTCCAAAAACCGAAGGTCTCTCTGGATAAATATTGATTTTGTCAAATATATTAAATATGTCTCTGTGTGTATGTACAGGAAGAGAGAAAAAGAATTCTCCTGGGAAAATGCCATAATGGTCTAATTCATTTCAGATCCCTTTCAACCTGGTTTGTGTTTTGAACTGACCCTATGTGTTTCACTACCTGTGCTGTGTATGATCTCTTTGCAGTGTATGTATAACAATATTCTGATCAAAAAGGAATGTTTACTTGCCTTTATATATTTCCAAGTCACATAAAATTTAAAATAACAACTTCTCTTCTGCTTTTGTACTAAATATGTCACATATCAATATCAAGTTTAATTAGCATCAGCAGATACACTGTTTGTCTGATTCCTGTATATCAGGTAAACCAGTGGCACAACACTGGGACTGATTCAGTTGGATGCAAAGCCACCTTTGCACCAGGGGCCGAACGCTGGGAATCAAAACCCACCTGTCTTGGGCAGATCAGAGGGCTGGAGAGACTGCAGAGAGGGCAGGGATTGCTCCCAAAAGGCCAGGAGATGTTAACTGAGTGCAAACGGGCAGGCAGCATGCTGAGATGACAGGGCAGCAGGCAGTGGGTAGGAATTTGCTGGCTCTGGCTTGGTCTTGCAGTGAAGTTGCTTTCCCCTCCTCTTTGACTCCCTTCCCTTGGCTGCACAGAGCACGGCTGTCCGTAGTGTGTGTTGGCAGCCTGTGGGGCACAGCAGGGCCCATTATCGCCTACCATTGCTAATGTCTGCCCCAAAGACCTACTTGCTGGTGTCCAGGACTCACTGAGCTCCTACCAGCTCTGAGCATGGCAAGGGGCTGGCAAATCCCTCCTGTGGTCTGGGCTCAGACCACCTGTGAGGCATACAAAGAGCCTGTAGGTTTAAATCCTTCCCTTGAGCCAGGCTAAGGGGAAGGGGACTTTGGCAAAAGGCAGGACTGAGAGCTAGGCAGGAACTTGAAAGCATTTTGGAAAAGCCACCTAGGCTGATACACCTGCTGATAGCGCTGGTGTACAGCTCCCCTCATGAACCCTATGCAATTCTAGCAGGGTTTCTGTAGTGCCACACAAATGGGGAGGTGATGCATGGCTGTAAGACATCCTTGGTACGTTTCTGTGTTGGCAGAACCCATGTTATAACCAGGGCATTCAGGAATCGTGATTTTTTAAAATTCTATTTATTTATTTTTATAAATACCCCAAACCCTCAACATACCTGGACTCTAAAGTGCTCCCAGGGTGAGGGGAGTTTGAGTCAAATTCCATCAGTTTTGGAAGATTCCCTGGCTTTTTACTGGGGTGATTCACTTTATATATGAGAAACTGCCAGAAAATGCCTGGGTGCTCAAAGCTCTATTTCCTACAGAAACCTGGACAAATAGGTGTGCATGTAAGTAAAGGACAGAGAGAAAATTATATTCTAGTCTGAGAGATCTAAAAAGATGATCTGGGTCACGAGAGGCAGAAAGGCATCCGTCCCACCAGCCTACTCTCATCCCTCAGGATGAAGGAAGGCTGCACAAGAGCTCTGCCTGGTGCTCATCCCCAGTCTCAGTTTCAGGCTTAGTCCCCAGACTCTGTTGTCTGGAAGCGATCCACAAAGGATTTGTCACCAGCTGCAGCCAACAGAGCCCAGAGTTGAAGTCTAGCATGTGCTGCCAGAACTAGCTTGCAGGTACTCACAGGTTAGCCCCTTCCACTCTGCATCTGTCAATAAAGCGAGCATCCTTCCCATCCTGACTTTTCCCAGCTGACCTTTTTAAGCACAGTTGCAGGTTCTGCCCAATCTTCCCTTTGACAGCTCTGAAGATTCATTCTGAATTTTGCAGAGGCAATTGGTTTACGGGAGAGACCAGCAACCTTTCATGGGTGCAGGGCTGGCCTGCCTTTCTCTTTCTCTAAGACAGGCTCACGCACGTCTGAAAACACTCGCAGGGAGCTGGGAGACTTTACACTGTGTTTACAATGGACAAGATGGTCCCCTTTAGACAGCGAGCTTGGAGCTGGCTTTTGCATGAGAAAGAAATTTCTGTATTGAAGTCAGGGAGCTGGGAAATCACAGGTGACTGAAACAAGAGGAACAAATCCTACTGCAACTTTCATGTAATGCCAGTGACCTAGGGAGAAGACTTTTATTGATGGGCCTACTCCTTGCATCAGAGAAGGGACGGTAAAAGCCCTTTAATGAGCTGATGCGAAGGAGATTTCTCCTAGGCTAGACCTAGAGTGTTGTAGCAGGCATTATTGCAGTGATAGCAGTAGGGGAGAGGGTGGGTGGGTGTTTGCTGCAGGTGTTTTGAGTCTCCTCTTGATCTACTTCAGCTGAAAACCCAAGGTGGGCTTCCCAAGGGCTTTTTTATCCAGAGGATGAGGCTAGTGGGTGGTTTGGAGTTAGATTTCTGTTTTCTTGCTGTGATCCTGCTTTGTTTTTCTCCTTGCTCCTGCTGCAGTAACTTGCTGGGGTGATTCAGAAGTTGAGCTGAAAGTCCTCACCATGTGCCTTGTGCGATGCCTGGCTCTGCTCCACTCTTCCTGTAAGTCCCTTAGTTGTGCTGAGCAATATCCTACTGCTAAAAAGGTTCTGTCCCTCTGGGGAGGGGTGCTGGGCTGCCCTTGGGAAAGGGAGAGGATGGGGCAGCAGGGTGCTATCTCAAGGCTCATCGACATGTGTGACTGAGGGCAGAGAGGAAGTCTCTGGGAAACTGCAGTAGTGCAATAAATGAGAGCAAAACTGAATGTGCCAGGATGGGGAGGCACAGTGAGGTGTAGCAGTGAGTTGCTGTGCCCTGCAAGCAACAACGTGTAAGGCCTTCTCTATCTGGGTGACATGAGCTGTCTGGAGTAGGTTTTTCGGTGCCCTCTCTTGCAGAGGAGCATCACATAGGCGTGAGCCTGAAAAAGCCAAACAGCAGCGTGGTGGCTCTGACGTGCCAGGATGCGAATGCCTGCTCTGTTCTTGATGTCGGTGGCTGCTGAACACAGCTCTCTCCTCAGATGGGCCCTGCTGCCCTGCGGGTTTTCTGCGATGCTCTTGTTTGCTTTCTTGTTACGGCTTTTTAACAAGAAGCCTTTGACACGATTCTGGCAGAAATCGCTCTCGCCTTGGCCCACCTCTTCTGAGCTTTCTCCAGAAACATTGTTGGATCCTGAACAAGACATTTTGGGGCCAGGTCTTGGATGGCCCATTACCTGTGAGGGGTGTCAAAGGTGGCAGCTGCGGTGTGGGGAGGCCTTGCTGCCTCCGCACCCAACAGGCAAAAGTCCTATGCCTGCTCCTGGAGTTTTACAAGGGCTTTATCTGTACTTTTTGGCATAGCTTATATTACTGTGGTTACATATATATATTTATTACTAGTAAAGTCTCTGTTTTCAGTGCTTTGTGGAAGAGAAGCATTACACTGCAAACCTAGTGGGAGAAGCTGCGTTCAGAGACTGAGAGAGACTTGAGGGTGGATTCTCCTCTCGTTGGCACCAGCCCTGCTGGGCTTGAGGGCACAAAGTCGAAGTGCGCAAGAAATCTGTGTCTCCTTCTAAAAACAAACAAGATCTGAGTTTGCAGTCCCTCAGCACCCTGGGGAGTATGTGGTGTGTCTGCTGCAAACCCAGAGCAGCTTAAATCGGCTGGGGAGTTTGGCTGTTTGGAGGTGCAGGCTCACTCCTTCCCCTGGGGTCCGTCTCCTTGGGATCCCCAGCTGAAAGGAAGGCATCAGAGCAAAGATGCCTTGGGCTGGGTGCTGGGGGCCATGCTTGCTGATCCTTGGCATAGGAGCCAACAAGGTTACAGGAGGACACAGCAGTGTTTTGGGAAGAGGGCTGCCTTGGTGTCTGGCTGGCCCTGGGGGCAGCGAAGGGGTTAAAGCCCAGCCGTTCTGCCCAATCAGTCTGGCTTGCCTGTAATAACCAATTAACGGAGTGTAATTGTGCAAATCCATATGTGGCAGTAATTACCAGGGAGATTAATGGATTCCTTCCTTTCTAAGCAGACCCCAACGCAGCTTGCCAGCGTCCCCCCGCCACCTGAAAGGACTCGGTGAGGGGGGAAAGCAGGAGCCGCTCGT
>NW_009229176.1:40393-81379 GCF_000690835.1 Fulmarus glacialis
TAATGAAGCCGAGTGGACAGGGAGGCCCTGTGGAGACTGCCCGGTGCCTGTTTAAATAACCCTTTTCATCTCCCTGCCTTTCCTTACATACAGCTTGCTGCTCCCTGGCTCAGACCCGGCCTTGCGAGGACAGTTCGTGCCCAGCCTGCCTGGGTCCGGGCTGCCACATCCCTGCCCTCCCCATTGTCCATTCATTCCCTGCTCCCCTTTCCCCTGTTTAGCCCTAATTGCTGCAGAATATAGAGTTTGTTTGCCCTCCTCTTTTGTAGCTTTGTTATTTTAGTTGCAATGGGTAATCCAGCAAACTGTTAAAGGCATACACGAGGCGAGGAGGGAACAGCAGGGCACTTGGGGCAGGTTTTCAAGCCAGGCAATGGGGTTGCATTTGGGGGATGGCAGCTTGCAGGCTTTAGGTATGGGTTTTCTTAGGGATATATGGCCACAGAAGCAAAGAGTGACCCTGGAGCAGGTGAATACTTCCCCATCTAAATGCTCTGGGCGGGGAAACAGGGCACTGAATCCTGCTGAGGGAGAAGGGGGTGCATTTGGGGACCTGTCCCCTGGCAGGTCACCACCTGGATAGCACGGGCTCCTCCAGAGTTCCACCTACACCTTGGGCACTCGAGATGCAAAACTGCCTGTCCCACTCAGCAGCCCTGGCCAGCCTTGCCTCCGCATCACACATGTGGGTGGGAGCCCTGCTGACCCATGGTGTGGAGGGAGCTGGAAAGAGCTCAGCCCTGTTTCTGTGCTGGGCGATGATCCCTGCCCCTGACAGGTAGCTCGTGCAGAGAGTCAGCCCGTTGGGAGGGCTGATGTGCTGGCCGAGGAGCCATCCGTCTCTGGCTGCATGCACAGGGCTGCAAGTGCCCCAGGGGCGGCTGTGCTTGCTCAGCTGGGGATGGGGCAGGTGCCTGGGGAGCCAAGTGCCCTTTAGAGCCTGGGATGGCAGGGAGTGATCACATCACATCTCTCATCAAGCATCTTTGTATCCTTGCTGCCTTCCTCATCAGGCCAAAAAAGTGATGCTGGGGTTTGAACCTGGGTCTGTGATTTTTTTTTTGTTGTAGCCCCCTGTGTGTAGGCTGGGACTTGGACTTGGGGTAGGCCAGAGCTGTGTGGGCTGCTTGAGAGCATCCTGTGGGTGTAAAAAGCAGCCAGACAGAGCCAGGCCAGAGGTCCATCTTACAAATGGTGGATGTTTACAGGGGAGGTAGGAGCAGAGTGTGCTCAAGTGTCCTACCTCCCAGCAGCCTCTGCCCTGAACTGTTTGGCATCTTCCATCAATGATAACTGCGCAGGTCCAGGACTCGCTGCCCCCAAAATCTGTAGTGATATCTGCACAGACATCCCTGCCGAGCACTGGCTGGCCCTTGCCTGGCTGTTCTCCGGCAGCCCTGGCCCTGTTCACTGCCCCATACACAGTGATGGACGTAAATGACCTTTTTCTTATTGCTGACTTGTTACAAAGGCCAGAAATGTGGCTGCTCTGAGGGAACAGCTGTGCAAGGTGCTCAGCAGAGACATGAGCAAGGCTCTTCTCCAAGGAGGGTTATGGATGATGGGGGAGGTTTTGGGAGATTCTTGGCGGGAGGTGATGGGAATGCACAGAAAGGTGCATCTTCCTAGAGGACCAGGAGAGGTGGAGAGCCCTGACAGAGATGCTGCTTTTGGGTCTGCTTGCTCGGGGTCCTGGGAGCCAGCCTGCACCGATAGCTTGGTTTCTAGCCAGGAAGAGGCACTGAGGCAGCTCTTGGGTATTGCAAATGGGATGGTTTTGTTTGTCAGAGGGCTGTGTCCATTGGTGTCAGCTGAGACCCTCAGCTGTTTTAGCTCTTCTGTTTCACCTGATCAAGGGTTCATCAATACTCATCTTCCCTTGCTGCTGTATCATCCTAATTTAGAGGTTATGTGTGCCAAAACATGGCATGTAAATGTGTCTCCTAGGTCTGCTCTGCTTGCAGGAGCTTGAAGTAGCCCATGTCTTGGGGGGAGCAGCTTTCCTGGAAAGCTTCCCACCTGGCACAGGTGCCCCGGGGGATTCAGAGGAGTACTTGGGGCACTGAGGGATGTGTCTTGCACAATTTCTGGGATGCTTGAAGTGTTGGCCTGGATTTTAGGCTCCAGGGCTGCAGGATTTAGTGGATAGGTATGATTTAAAAGCCTCATTAATGAAGTGAGCCAGGGGAGATTGATTTGTGTGGGTATGGCTTGGCTCTTAAGTGTCCAAAGTTCCCTGTGGGAATAACGTGTGGCCTGTGCTGACTCCCAAACTGTGCTTGGGAACTATCTGATGGAAGGTGCCAGGGACTGTGTTTACAACGAGCAGGACAGACCCTGGGACCATGCCCTGGTGCTGGTGAATTGACTGGTATAGATTAGCCTTTGGGGCTGTGCTGCTGGCCTGGAAAACTTAAGACCTGAAAAGGGACTGGGCTCCAGGTTTGGCAACTGGGATATGTCTGGATAGCAGGGGAGACAGCTCTGTGTTGGAGAAACTGCTCTGGGATCTTCAGGCCTTGCTTTAATAAGCTGACTTAAGTCAATGCACATCAGTGCAGTGCCAGTATGAGCACGCATTGCTGTGCCCGCATCATCCCAGGTCCTTTCTCTGCTTCTGCTGTGCAGAGGCTGCTCCTTCTGCTCAGAGGCACGAAAGGACAGGGCCAAAACATGTGGCTATGGGCAGGTGCTCACTTCTTTCTCTCTCTTTCTACTGGGAAGAGGTTGGGGGGCAGAGAGCAGATATTTGACAGTGCCAGCAAATGTCATTCCACATCCCTGCAAATTCTTCGCATGCTTGCTCCTTGCTGCTGTGCTGTCTTGGCTCTGTGTGGTGTGGTCTGTGCTTGTCTTGATCCAGGGCTGTTCCTTTCTTTGGGGTACAGGGAACTTTGTCATGCTCCCATGGCTTTAAATACCAGTGGATTTTCCATTTGGTACAGGGGAGCATGTGGCTTTTGAAAGGAGAATATGTTTGAAAGGCAGTGGAGGGCATTGATGAGGAAAGGGATGCTCACTGTAGCTGCCTCCTTACCTGCCCCTTGGCTGCACAGGGAGGCGAAGGGTTTTAAACAGTTTCTGCAGGGAAACATTGAGAGGAACCAATCTCGTGGAAGAACGTTTTGGCTGAGTTTCATGCTGTGTTTGTCTCCCTTCAGCTGCCACTGGAAGGTGAGTCCCAGGGGAAGGACAGTCGCTAGAACAGATGAGAGATGTGTGTGTCTGTCCGGGCAAGGCAAAGAGATGGCTTGGTCCCCTGAATGTCAGACAGACAGGCTGGCAGAGTCTTGAACTGATGTTGGTTGGATCTATAAAGAGATGATCACAAAATGAACCTGTTGGTTTTCTGTGAAGTGGAAGTCTGCATGGCTTAGGGGAAAGATCCAGACTAACAAGAGCGGAGTTGTTCTGAGCTGCCAGTGGAGGCACAGGCAGTGAGGGCTAAGGTGAGGTCTTTGTATCCCCCTTCTCCCATCTTTTTTTACTGCCGGTTAATGAACGGTATCTTTGAGCTTCAGCTCATCTTAAATGCATTTTCTGCCTCATGTGCTTGGGCAGCAAGACTTGGTTGTGCTTCATTTCTTCCAATTGCCATGCCTGGGCTGTGTCTCTGGATCCGGTATTTGTGGAAAGGCTGCACAGGCATGTCTCTGCAGCATAGTACCGAACAGGGTGTGTTTCTGGGCAAAGATGTGGTCTGGTTTATTGTTTGGGGTTTTTTTTTGGGGGGGGGAGGTGTTTCCCCCATGGTGACTCAGAGGCATTATAGATGTGAGCTGGGGGCTTGCAGTGTGCAGGGTTGCTGTGCTAATAGTGCTAGCCCAGGGTTGCTGGATCAGAGTATGTGGAGCAATGGAAACTTGTTCCAAGACTTGCTTGAAACTCAGTGGAGCTCAGGAGAGCCATCCCCAGGAAGATTATGTCATTACAGAAACAGATGAGATCTTTATGCATTAGAGGAGACAGCAAAGCATTGAGAAACCTGCCTTTCCTTCTCTCATGCAGACACACTTGGGTTTTAGCGGTATTTGATTTCCTTCCCTGCTCTCAGGTGACCCAATGGACAGGCTGAAATCTACTGGAAAAGGGTTAATGAGCCAGTGGCATCTGCAGAATTGAAGTAGATGTGGGATCCAGGTGAGCTGCCTGGCTCCTGAGGAGCTGCAAGCATCCTACGAAAGGGGCAGCAGCCCCACCATCCCGCCATGACTTACCGAAAATGCCTCGTTGACTGGAGCAAGGACTAAACTACAAAGACAGGTGGCTGAGAAGTGCTGACTGAAGCTGCCCCTTGGTGATATAGTAGATGTGGCTTTTGGGCCGTTGGTCCAGACCAAAAGCTCTGTGGCCATGTGACACAAAGTGCTAATCTGATGTAAATGCCTTCTCCTTCTGATATTTTTAAATGATAGTAATGGGCCAACTTGATAAGGCAGGCTTTATCCTGGATCCGATACTTTATCCTGGATCAGATACACTGGCTGCCAGAGAGCAGATCATATTGTAGACATAAAAACGCAGGAGAGACAGAAGTGCTTCAGTGAAAGCCAGAGCCCTCGCTATGGCATTAATGTGACAGTGTGCAGTCAGATGCTTGCACTGATCCAGGCAGTGCTCAGTGGAGAAACCCAGTGTGAGCAAGCTTGAAGCTGTGGCCTTGCTTGCTTGGAGAGAGCATGGGTTAGAAATCCAAAGGTACATGCTGATCTCCCCTCTCCCATGGCAGGATACAGAAGGGCCTGGGATGAGGTGTCTTATGATAGATACCAACCTTCTGGGCTTTCGGGGCCTGGCTGCTGTGGCTGGGACCTTGGGGACCGGACTGGGCTGTGGCTGGTGATGGCTACTGTGCCCTCAGCCATGAAGGTACTGGTGCTAGCCCCTGATGTGAAGCTATTCCTCTTGGATGCTTCCAAGCTTTCCTCCTCTGAGAAAGGAGCTACTCAGAGCAGAAAGGTAACCCCTGTTACCTTGAACTCCAAGATATCCACGTTTGCCTGTCTGGTATAAATAGACCATCTGAAGCAGCCGGATGTGATGGAGATTGACAGGTTGTCTCTGGAGTTTTGCACTTGCTGAAGCAGGAGGAAATGTAAAAGCATGAACGTGGGGATGCACAGAGTGAGAGTAGCAAGCAAAGCCCCCAGCTGCACAGGAGGCTTGTGGCATCTGCCGTGGGGGATGCAGGTGGGAGCCCTTTGTGGCCTTGTGCCGGGCAGTGCTGTGACAAGACCTTCCCCACTCTGTGCTGAGCTCTGGTGGCCATCAACAAATGGAAGGTCCAGCAGACACCTTGTGCGGCTGAGCTGTCCCGTGTCAGCTGCATGCCACCCGGCTCAGGCCCCTGCCAACAAGAGGAACATATTCTGCTCACAAAAATCCAGGTTTGCCAGCAAAAGAGGATGAAGAATGGAGCAGGATCCAGGAAAAGAAGGCTTTTTGGAAGATAGCTGGGGGGACTGAATTTCACTTGGGTAGTTTGTTTCTGGGTAGTCAGAGAAGCCCTGAAATCTGTAGGTTTTTTGTTACTGAGGGTTTTTTTTTTTTTGAGTCCCTATCCCTACAAGCAATAATGCAGGGTTAATCTGGTCAAGGAACCATCTTCTGTTGAAATATTTCCTCTGAGAAATGGTTGTTGTGGGAAAACGGCAAAATTGCAGGCAGTTGCATGGGCTGTGTCTTCTAAGGTTTCTCTGAGAACTTTTTTTTGGGAGATGAGGAAATCTTTGCCTTCAGTAGTTTTCCTTGAAGGAAGGTAACCTAGCTGTTTTCAGGCATTTTGCAGAAATCCCAGCTTCACATTGTGTGTACAGCAGGGTTAAAGAAGGGCTTGCATTTAAACAATAACCTATAGGTCCTCTGGCACTCTGATTGGGAAGTTTGCTTGCAGGGTGGTATCAAGGAGGTATCAAGGGAACCTTTTCTTCACCTGTCCTTTGAAAGCCCCTTGCTGAACACCAAATGACACATCGAAGTGGACTTTGTTAAGAGCCGAGTGTTCACTTCCCACCAAAATCTCCTCTGCACATGAGGGCCTTTTGGTCAGAGACCTGCCTTTGGATCTGAGTGACTTTAGCATTTGCCCATAGAAATACTGGCTTCATTCGGTCCTCATCGAACCTGGAATCCCGGTCTTATAGCTCAATTTGCTGCCTTGCACCACTGACAAGAGAAGTCAGGTGCTTACCTTGAAGTGCAGAAGGATGCATGACTCAGATGCAGTATTGCGGTTCCTTTTTTGTCTCTGTGATCTTTATTCCAGCAAAGCCAAAAAGGTGGAGTGACTTGTCTGAAAGCAGGCAGGGAGCCACAAGCTCCCAAACCCTGAGCTAGCACTCTGTTGACCCAACCATTGCTCCTCGATACAATGCATGCCCAAACCTCTATCTGGTGTAGCGCAGATCTCCTGTATTACGGGCTTGCTTATTCCCCTGCAAACCCAATCCGAAGCAATGGATGCTTTTGACAAAAAAATATTTTCCAGAGGGTCCAAATGGCTATTTTTTTGGATTCACCTTCCCAGGAATACTTTGCTGCATGCTTTTCCATGACGCTACCGCTGCTGACCTTTCTGCTCTGGCAAGGGGGAGTCGCTGGGAAGCACATAGGCAGTGATTCTTCGCTGTTACAAAGGCTGGGATTGTTGGCAGCTTGACGCCCCAGAAAGTGTCTAATTGACTTGACTCTCTCTAGCTGGGCTCCGAATAGATTTTCTGCCTCAGGATATCTCGGCATTATAGTGGACCTGTTGTTTTTGCTCCTCGCATGATATTAAAAAGTGCATTGTTGGAGCAGAAAGTGTGAGTCAGAACGGATGTGCGGAGGGAGCTCCCTGTCGCCCCGTGAATGAGTGCCAACGCAGAGGAGCAGAGCGAGACGGGGTCACCTGCCATCCTGGTTAGGGGCTGAAAAGTTTCTTGGAGCATCTCAGAGAATGAGCTTGGCTTGATGGTATAGATGACACTTTATATTCAGAAATGGACAGATGTAAACCTGCCCTTTGCATCTCAAATAGGGAGCATTAGCATTAAAATATCTCCTCTAGTAATTTTGCAATATTTGCCCATTCCAGTGCAGGCTTGGTCCCAGGTGCCCTCTGGGCTGGGCAGACGGCTTGCTCAGGTGTCTCTGTCAGCCTGTCATCTGGTACTGGTGCTGGGAGCGTCTCACCTGCATCCATGTCAAAATGTGCTTGTGCCACCACTGGTGTCTGCCTGGGGAGGTAATTCCCTGGGAGGAGTGGGCAGCTGGGCCCCGCAACCAGCAAAGCTGCTGGAGGTGCTTAGGCAGGCATAAGAGGATTCGGTGACACCGCTGATTAGTGTCAGGGGCCTCATTACGGTGCTGGTACTTGAAGGTCTCCCAAGGTTTAAACAGACTGGGAATTATTTGCCCTCAGAGCTTGCTCTTGGCTGCATGGAACGGTGCTTTCTGCCTGGCACTGGGGATGGTGGCCTGTGCCCTCCAGACCCTGGGGAGGGGACCCATGGTGGGTGGCAGCTGTGGGGCTCAGAGAGAGATGGGCAAGGCCTGGGGAGAAGGAGAGGGCAGGCTGTGTTACTGCAGGTGTGTTTGTGGTGCTGCTGTTTGAATATGCTGCTGCTGGTAATTGCATTAGCCTGGTGGGGCTCTGGGGCTAATTTTATTAGCTTGGTGTCTGTGGTTATTGCTTTACAAGAGACAGCAGTGAGAAAGGGCAAGGCTGGGTGGGGAAGGGATGGTGCAGTAGCTCCCTTCCTCTCCATCTCCAAGGAATCGTAGGGGACACATTGCTTTTTGTGGCTTTTGCCTGTCCCAGGCCAATGCCAACTGTTACAGCAGATAGACGAGGTTGGTTCAGTCCGTTGTTTAGCCTTGAGAAACCCAGTTTCAAGTCCCTGCTCTGCCACTGACTTCCTGTTTGGCCCTGAGCATGTTGCCTGGTGTCCATGTGTCCTCCCTCGGAGGCAAGCAGGGAGGGCAATGGGCATTTTGGGTCCTGGGGCACTCAGTCTGGTAGCCCCTGTTGCACCTCACTAGCCATATGAAGGGAGTTCCGGCTCTAACACCAGCGCCCTGTGGGCAGTGGGTTTTCTCTGGGACTCTGTAGCTTCGAAGCAGTGTGTCAGGAGGGAGATGCATGTGCAGCTATAGGGTTATGAGGGCTGCAACCTTTTTCTTTGCATATGCTGCTGCCACATGCACAACCATAGGATGCCTCTGCCTTTAAGCAGAGATAGGATAGGGGACTGATGGGATTCTCGGTCCTGTTTGGAGTTTTCCTGGTTCAATCCAATGTGCAAGGAATAGGGATCATACTTAATCTCTAGATTTCATGGTTCTGGGGTAGGGTGGGATAAGATTATTCCACTTTAGGCCTTCACTTGTTTAGGGTCTGGCTCCAGAGACCAGCGTCTCAAAAGTCTTGATGAATTAGTGTTGGGAGATCTTTGAGATACTATTCCAACACACTGCTGAAATACTAGCTGAAATATGTTGGCGTTGGAAGGCTAATGGGGAGGTGAGTGAGTCGGGGACCTGAACACAACATTAGTATCTCAGTTGGCTTGAATCAGCACTGCTTTGTCAGGAATCCCACTGTGACTGATGCCCCCCAGGGTGGGCTGCTGGATGGCAGTCAGCAGCACTGAGTCCCATGGCAATGGTTTTCCTTCCTAAAATAAAAGTGGCAGCCATAATGTCTTCTCCTTTTACATAACAAAGAGGGAAAATAAAAAGCATTCAATAATTTGAAGGAGTGACTTGTGCTATTTTTAGTAGAAATTGAGGGGCTGCATCTGTATGGTCCTGCAGTACTTAAGAGAGACTGAGCTGGTTCCTGGAGTCTGTCACAGACTGATTTGGGTAGAGGGGCTGGAGCCCCTCCATACCCCAAAACCCATGGTGATTCCCTAAATGAATTGCCCGACGCTTGCTTTGCCTGAGGAAAAGGCCTGGAGGGGTTTCCGGCGAGTTGCTCAGTGTGTGCATGTGTTCTGCAGCACTAAGCACTCACTAACCCAGATCTGCTAAAAATCAATAAAGTAATCCACTTACTGCTTGGGACTGCCAACCTTTTTAAGGAGCTCAGAGCTGTTTTGTCTCCTTTCCTCTCCCCTTTCTTCTAAGCTGGAAGAGAGAAAAGAGGGATGGGGAAGGGGGATGCTGGCAGAGCTGGACTAAAATCAGGCTCTTTGCTCTGGGCAGATCAATAAAAATAATTCCCCACTAAAACTTCATTAGCATGGAATTAAAGCTGCTGAGATCCCGTGTGGTCAGTAAGAATTAATGCTACTACTAACTCTCAGCACGTTTGGTGCTTAAAACGCAAAGCCGCTTCATTGCTCACACCTCCCTGTCCCAGTGCTGCCAGGGCTGAACTGGCCATGCAGCTGGCTCTGCTCCTGCTCTGCCCCATGGCTGTTCGGAGGGGTACAGCCCTCTAGTCCAGCCTGAGGGCAAGGAACAAGCCAGGCTGAGATGGTGGTGAGGTGCAACTTCAGCAGGTGGAAGCAAAACTGATGTGCAAGGGTGGATTTGGCTCTTGAAACAGTGGCTCAATTCTGAGTGCTGGTGGGGACTGGCGGTAGATGGCCCTTGTGTGTCTCTGTGGGGTTATGGACAGATAATGGGAAAGGTCTCTGGGTGGGTGCTGGACAGGCAGGCTTCCTGTCGTGCCAGAGCTTTCCCTGACACCGGATCAGAGGAACATCCGTCTGGCATGCTGTGCCTGAAGCTGCACAAAGTCCCTCTCTTCTGTGGAAGTCTTGGATCTTATTGAGGGGGTGTGTGTGAAAATCACTTCTTTTGGAAGCAAATTGTTTGTTGGGTTTTTTGATTGAAAAATGTTTCTTTCAGTCTTGTCACAGAGGAAGAAAACTTGCCCTGCTGAGAAATCCAATTTTCTGTCCAAAGATTGAAACAAGCCACCTTGCAGCCAGCTCCTTTGCAGCGCTCTGGGTCTCTGCTTGCAGGGCCTTGGGGCATCCCTGCCCCATACCTGGCTCTTGCCTCCCGCCCCTAACAAGGGTCCCCAATGTGCCTGTTAAAGGACAGCACCAGAGGCAAAGCCAGCATTATCCTGCAATAGCAAACTTTGCCTACGGGTTGGAAATCCCTGTGGTTGCCAGTGATCTGATGCCACTTGGATTAGTGCAGGGTGGAGAGGGTTTTGGAGGGACCCATAGGTGAGTGTGGGACAGCACCCACTGAAACAGGAGCTGCGCCTACAGCTCCTGCTCTTGGACGTAGCAGTGGACACTTGGAGGAGGGCTGGCCCTTGCTGAGGACATTTGCTGGGGATGTCCTCATTGTATGTTGGGATGGTGGCAGGGGAGGACGTGGCTGAACAGGGAGAGGGGCAGGACATAGCACCACACAGTTAGATGCTGTTGTGTTATGCTCTTGTGCTGGTTATCAAACCCTCTGCCTTCCCTTCCCTGGAGCTCAAAACTTCTGGCCTGTGAGTGGGGTGTGTAAGTATGCTGCTCGGCTGCCTCTCTTCCTCTGAAACAGTTCTGCAGTGCCATTTATGTTTGTGCAATAAAACAAATGAGATGTGAAAGGTGGCCAGATAGAAAATATGAGAGCGATCTCTTCTGTTTGTATTCCCCCCGCAAGACTGCAGTTACTTGTTTTTTGCCTCAGTAGAACCTACTCTGAATACTGATCTCTTTTTCTTTTTTGTTTTTTTTTTCCCCCCCTTCAAACTGTGAGGAAAAACAGTGCGTATATACCCGGGCCACAGCTAATGGGCTATGCAGAACACTGATACTATGCCTGCAAACCTCCTTGCTCCTGACACCAGTCTGGTTATCCATTCATTCTGCTAAGTGGAGACGTGCTCCCAAATGTTAGCCTCCTGTGCCCAGATAAACTTCAAGTCCTGGAGTTGCTCTGATGTACCTGCGACCCATAGAGAGCTGTGTGCCCATAGCATGGTATCCTCCTGGTATTGCACGTTATCAGGTGCTCGCAAACAGACGCAGAGCAGAAATGGGAGGAAGCCAAATCACCTTTTAAAAATAACTTTAAAATCATTAATATGGGGCGGGGGGGGGAAACCTTCCCTTGCTTAAACTTCCTGGCTAGAGAGAAATGGGTACGGCAATGTCTGAGAGCGAAGCAAGAAAGAGAGCTAACAAGGGTAACCTTTCCTTCTCCTGCACACACAGTACCTCGGGGCTGACAGCACCTCAGTCGGCATCCGCCTGAGCTGCGGCTGAGTGCTGTGAACAGCTCTGTGCTGGCACATTGCACGCCTTCCCCTTGCAGCATGCTTAGTGCCAAAGGGCAGCATGGGCCCTTGGGTGACCTAGAGGGGGCCAAGAGCTAGCAGGCCCTTGAAGGATGCCAAACATCCTAATCTGCTGTTCTTCCCGCATTTTTGTCTCACTGCTTGCATGGCATGCTCCCCATCCTGTACGCAGGGCTGGTTCATGGTCTCTCTGGGAAGGCAGAGCCCCTTGCTAGCCCTGGGCCCCCTTTCTCTGCCACGCGGCTGGTGCCAATGGCAGAGCTGCAACCTTCTCCACCGACATGGCCCTACACGTGAATCAGTGCAGACCTTGGTCTCTGCTTACTTTACAACCTCGGGCAAAATTCCTCCCTCCTCCATTCCTTCGAGGTGACTTCATCCCAGGTCACCCAGACCAGAAACAGTGGGCTGTGCTATTGCCTGCATCCCTGCCTCTCCCCAAAATTGCAGCAGTTGGGTAGGGGGCTTGCCGGGCAGGGAACTGGCACTGCTCCCCCTCCAGAGTACCAGTCACTGGAGGAGGCAGTGCTGGAGACTGCATGTGCCTTTGCCCCGATCTGGCAACTGGCTGCTTGTTGCTGCTTGTTTCTACCTAATTTCTGCAGTACTTCATTGTCAGGGTGGGTGGGCATTAAATTGAAGTTGTGGATGTATGTATGGGACTATCTGTGAAGCCTACTGCATTCTGCTGCCATGGCTGTAAATGCTTTACTGACTGTATGTGGCACGGATTGAGCCCCATGGGCTCTGTCCCATGTCCCCATCTCTTCTCATCCCATACAGTTTTAGCAACTGGCTAATGATGCTTTTTTGAGGTGGTTTGGGTGGTTTTTGGATCCCTTTGGATGGGGTTGGGAAGGGGAGTTGAGCTTCCAGCTCCACCAGCCCCCGGAAGGTCCTGGTCCTCCTCAGCACTGGCTACGTTTCCTAGGGGTGACTGCAGCCCAGCACCGCAGGGACCACAACTTGATGCCAGGAGCACAGGCGAGGCAAGGCTGAGTGTGGGATGGGAGCCTGGAGCTCCCTGCCCCGCACAGCCCTAGCCCCAAAACGCTGGGATGGTTGCACGTGTGCTCCTGCCCTGTCTGTCAGCCAGCCCATCATCAGGGTGCCAGCCCCTCTGGGCGAGGGCTGGTCCTTCGCCTGTCTGGAAAACACCTCCACATGGCTGGGGCTAGTATAACTAATAAACTGCATGGAGTCTTCACTGGTGGAAAAGCAAAGCACCCCCTCCTTCTCCACGATGCTCCTCCCCTAAACAACTTAACCTCCCCTCCTCCTCCCAATTTCTGATCTATACCGGAGCCGTCATGCATTGATCGGCATCTTATCTGGGCGATTATGCTATCCGGACGGTCCGTCGTGAATTTGCAGGGAGCTGAGACAGCTGAGCTCGGGAGCCAGCCCTAAGCGGCAGAGAACAAGAGCATGTCTCATCCCGGCAAGCAGCTGCTGCCGGCATGAAGCGAGCATGAGGCCACGGGAGGAGGCAGCTGCCCCGGCACCCTCCGAGAGCCCCTGCTCCTGCAGAGCCATGTCCCGACCCCGGCGGGCTGCACTGCACTCCGGGAAGCTTTGAAGTTAGAGGCGTCAGTTGTGTTTAGAAAGGCAAGAGATGAACTGAAGATTAAACATGTATGGGAATTATCCTCACTTCATTAAGTTTCCTGCGGGCTTTGGCAGTAAGTATTTTACTTGTGTTTGCAATCTGTGCCTTCTGGGTTAGGTGGAGGAACTGATCCCACAGTAGGAGTATGGGGGGGAGTAAAGGGAATTTAAAAACATATTTAACCTAGCTCGTATGTGGCTGTAACCTGCGGTGCCTGTGTGCTTATGATTGAAGCTGTCCTGTGATTATACGTGCTGTGAACTTCAGCACAGACAAACCAAGCTGCCTGAAATTATGCAGGCTTGAGTCAAATCGTGACTCTTTGCTCTGAAGTTTAGTATATGGCATTTTGAGAGATGCAGGTACGCGATTGCGTGTGATGGACTGAATTTATTCATTGAAAGAATAGGATCAAACCAAGTAATCTTTCCAATTGCATTTTTGTTAAGTTGTTGGAGGAAAAAATTACTTTTAAAACCTAAAACAGCCGCCAAGAAAATCTAAAGAGGGCTCTTTCCTTGCCCAGTGGCTGTCTTCTGCCCTTATGACACAGATACCACCATAATCGTGTGAAGCTGTGTCAGATTAGCCAAATGAGGCTGCACAGCAAGACAGTAGTCTGCGAAGGGCTGCGTCTGTGTGGCTGCGAGCTGCAATACCCCCGTGCACGCCAGCCGTGAGCGAGCCCCAGTTGCAGAAACCAGAACTGCTCTTGGGAAATGGGCTTTGCAATTACTGGGGCTCGCTCATTATTTTTATCTGAAGTTATTCCTCTTGTCCTAACGTGGGGGATGTGTAAGGGGAATGGGTTGAGGAGCTGTAGGGTGCTCCCGCACCCAGGCAGGGACCGGGCAGGTTGGAGTGTTTGGCTGCAAGGGGCTGGGAGCACCCACATGTTGGTTGCTGGCAAAATATTGATGCCACTCCAGGGAAGTTAAAGTGCATTGTTGCTTGTGGACATGCAAAGTCTTAATATCTCTGGAAAACTCCTCAAGTTGTTCCAGGCTCCTCAGGGTGAGTAAATGCCTCCAGGACTCGCTCTGGAGGCCCCCAGGCTGTATACATCAATCTGTTATTTCTCTGCTAGAGAAGAGGTTTGTGCAGACATTGGATTGCACATGGAATGTTCCTGCTATGTGTCGATTTTTTTTGCTCCCTCTTGCTCCAGATGCTCACCTCTGGTAATTCTCCAACTCCAGAAAAGTCATTGGTATTGCATCAAGTCGTCCTCAAGTTTCACAAGCGCTTGACTTTCCAAAATACCTTTTTTAGGCAGAAAAGAGATGACTTGTTGGAAGAATCTATTGCTCACTGATGTTTTTAAGAAACAAGCAAAGGCAAGCCGAACTCTCTCCTATTGCTGCAATAAGAGTGAAACAATGGAAGTGTTATTTGTGTTTAATTTGTTGAGTATTACAAATTTACAAGGAAGCAAAATAGAAGTGACATTCAAACTGATCTTCATAGGAACCGGGCACAGATCCCTGTAGAGACAGGGGTCACAGCACTCAGCAGAGCCTTTGGGAGATTTCTAGGAGAGGAAATTGGTAGTAGGAGCAGAGGTATTTCTGCTCCACCAATAAAGGCGAAGGCACTAGTCTCCAGCCTACCAGCAGTTCAATACACTGGGACATTAACTTTCATTTAGAAGTGTATTTAACTGGTGTTTTACCCTGCTTCTAACTAAACAGAGGTGTTTTCTGCAGGTGAACCTCTGGCAGAGATGCAAAAGCGTTGGCCAAGTTTTGTTTTGGCTGCTTTAAAACAGTCGCTCTGGCCTGTCCTATGCTCCCTGGACACTATAGAACTGTAGGTCACCGCTCACGTCCACATTCCCCTCAAAGCTGGAGGGCTTCCATGCTCTGAAGGCAGCTTGAGGGGTCTTGGGGCTGCTTCTCCCTGGGCTGTTGGGTCTGCAGAGAGGGATTTCTGGTGTTTGAGAAGGCAGTTGCTGCTCTGGCCAGACAACTTTAGGGCCCATGGGCTGTGTGAGAGGACACTCAGGCTTTGCGAGGGATGAAGCAGGACGGATCATGGTGACCATCGATTGAGGGGATGTGGTGTGGTGTCCAGCTTCCCACTGACTTGGGATCCTCACCACAAAGCCCATGCAGGCAACCTGCATCTCTGGCAGGCCTGCAATATGTTCATTGTCTTTGCTGCTCCCCCCTCCTTTAAAAATAGCTATGAAACTGTTCCTTGTCCTGCCTGCGCTGCCACCATGAAGGGAGACATCAGGATGGTGGAAAAAGGCAGTGTCCACACTAGACTCTCAGCTTGTTGCATTTGTTGTTCTTGCACTGTGTTGCTGGAGGGCAGAGTTAAGGTGATGTGGCTGCTCCTGTTCTAATTCTTATTTTATTCAGGTTTCCTTTAGCTCTGAAATTCTGGGCTTCATTTTGAGCATAAAAGCAAAAAAACCCCATGTATTTGCTTTCTTCTTTTTTGCATTCAAGTAACTGTTATGTATGCTTTAACTTAATTTTATCTGCATTCAGGTTAAAAATAAGGTACACGTTTTTGGTGGTGTGTAACTGTCACTTTGATCTTAAATGTCTGAATAACACCATCAAATTCGTCTGAGAATGTACATACACAAATTGCTAATAAGCACATCATTTGCAATAAGAAAAGGACAGACTGTGAAGTGTTACAGATGAGTTTTTAGAGTAGCAGGGAAAGTGTTCAGATGAGTCACCCTTACACATCTAAAGCAGGAGATGAGGACTAAGGCAGATGGATTTGCCTTCACAGCCTGGCCTATAGGAACAAGGAAAGGGCTTCAAAATGTGTTTTTATTCTCCAGAAGGATGCGTTTCATCCGGAGGCCAGCTCCCAGGGCAAGGAAAGATGCTGTGCTGGCTGTCCTCTCTCTCTGAGCACTCTCTGGCACAGTTGGTTGGGGACAAGAACTAACTTGGCTCCTCCACAAAGTCTCTTTTATTAGTAGTCATGTAACTTGGCCTGTGGCCACACCACCTCCGGCTGCAATCTTGTCAGCTCTCCCAAGCAAAGCGGGGTTAGGCCAGGTCGTTTGGGGGATAGGGAGAGTTGCAGAGGAAAAGCCGGGCTGTGCCTGGAGTGGGGTTGCTGCCCAGCTGTTTGACACCTTTTCACCCGTGATGGTCCCAGGTTTTGTGACCCGTAGGATGCTTTTTCCCTCGGTGTCACAGCTTGCCATGTCTGTACCTGTAACTGCGTGTGTGAAGATGGAAGAGGGCTCTTTGACCCGGGAAGGGGGTGAGAAGATCCAGTGACTGGGCAACTCCTGCAGCTAGGGAAATGCAGATTTTTTTTTTTTTTTTTTTTTTTTTAAAAAGCGGGAGACGCTTACCTTCAATTGCCGGGGGCAGCCACAGAACCTACAGCCTGTGGGATCCTTTCTGATGGGGACCTGTAGACTCTCCAGGAGTTTAAAGACCGCTGTAGGAATTTGTGCATGTTTTTTCCTGGTGGATGTTGTGCTGGAGATCCTGCTGGCCAGGTGGGAAATCTGATCAGACAATCATGAAAAACCCTTCAGGCCTCAAATTCAACAACTTTTAGTTTTTTGGGGATGAGAAACTCTATCCAACTCTTGTGTATTACTGTGGTCACTAGGGGGTTGTGATACCTTGTTAGGGTGAGTAAATTTGGCTTGCAGTCCTTATTTTAATTACCTGACAAGCACTTGCTAAAGGAGTTTTCGGTTGGCAGGATCACCATAGCCATAGAGTTACCCTGTAATGCATGGTTCCTGTCAAAGTCATGGCAAAGCCTGTGTAGCTTCTGTGGATTTTGTTCCTTCCTTCCCTCCTCCTTAGCTTGGCTTCCTGGAGAGGGGAGTATGTGGTTACATTGCAGGTGTGTCTTGTCTAAATGTCCTTGGACATATTAAGCTATTGACCCACTGTCCAATTTCAGTCAAATCAGACCAAGACCTCAAAATAGGATCTGATGGTGAACCTGCACCAGGGCAGGTGAGTCTCGTGTGCTTCCAACCCGCTGCTTCTTGTGGGCTGGGTTTTGGGTGGCCTCTGTTTGCAAGGGCAGCACAGGAGCATTACCTGAGAGGAGAGGGAGCAGCTCTTCCCACCACCCGGAGAGCTGAAGGAAACTTTCTCCTGCTTGTTGGTCTCCTGCCCTGTACAGATCCCCATTGCAAAAGCCCCTGCTCACATATGTGCCAGCACACCTTCAAAAATTTTTCTTTCTCTGTGATGTTAGCTGTCGGGGAAGGCTGCATTATTTATTGACTCAGAGTTGAGCGGAAAGATGGAAGCACAAAGGTTACTGGACCTTAAAAGCGAGGTGAAAACAATAACCTTTCTGTAGGATATTAGCATGGCAATCTGTATGGCCTGTGGAAATCTGCTTGGACAGTTAAAAATATCACCAGAAGGAGAATAGTTTTTCAGTTTAGCTTCCATGTACTAAATAAAAACTGCTTCTGCAGCAGACTTTGTTTGATTCCAGTTAACATGGGTTCCCTGCTACATAACTGCATCCAATTTCAGGAGTGTTTCTCACAGGTATTTCCCCTTGAAGGTCGTCCCCAAGGACGAGCTGCCTGCCAAGCTGTACCTCCCACATATGCCTGTGCTCCTCTGCTGAAATCAGCCCTTCTCTGCGTGTCTCTTCCCACTTCTTGGTGCTCTCTGATCTGCGGAGGATGAAGTATCTGCAAAGTTTTGCTAGTCATGTGTCAGGCAGGGCAAATTGCACCTTTAATTGTTCATGCCAATGAAATGAATCCTTTCTGTGTATAACTGAGGCCTCAGAAGCACAAGCATGTTTTTCATTATTTGAAGAGTTTGTTCCAGCTTTTGATTCTCTCTGACATTAAAAACAAAGCTGTGAAGGTTGAAAGTATCATCATCTCTAGGCTTGCCAGGGATCTGCAGGTAGTCTTTGCTTCCACGCCTTCCCCAGCTTTACCTGTGACGTGCTCACAGCACAGAGGTGTCCAAGCTGGCTTTATTGAGCTAGCGTTGGTCCTGGACGAGTTTAGCTATGTTAGCCCAGACCCGGCTGTTTAGTATTGGTGTGGTAGACCTGGAGCTTTGTGCTCTGCAGGTGCATCTGTCGGATGCCTACTGTGATGTACATGGTGTTCATCTATTCCTGATTTTGTGAGGCTATTCATGCAAGTTTCCCATCCCTGGACTAGGATTTCGCTAAGGTGGATGTGAAACACAGGTGGAAGTGGAATATCAAAGCTTTGTGTCCTTGCTCGGCTTCAGTGGCTGGTGGGCGACTGTAACGCTGCTGTTTTTGTCCTCAGGGGCACTGTTTTCAAAATGCAGAGAACTGAGTGGTTCTTAGGGTCTTCCCTCATTATTTTTTCTAATGTAAGCAGAGTTGTCTATGCTGACATTAGATATGATTCTGAACGCTAAAGCAACAGGATGAACGTTGGGTCTGTGCGCACGCTTCCAACCCACGGCTGCTCTCTGCAGCAAGTGATGTGATACATTTGCAGAGGCAGTTTGAAACAGCGAAGCACCCAGAAGCAAGTTTCTTCTTTTTAAACTTTGCTTCCTACAAAGAGAAGGCTGGAGTGTGTGCATTTCTGTACAAGAGAGCTTGTGAAGGGTTGATTGAGGACTGGGTTCTCTGGACACTCCATGTTTGCAGTGGAGACATCAGAGAATCCACACAAGGCAGTTCCCTCCGGTCCTCCCTTCCCCTGCTCCTCCAGGAGAGAAATAAATACAGTATCAGGCTTCCCTGAACCTCTCTTCAGGAAACTACCTGTCCAAGCATTAATGTGGAAGAGGGAGACAGGGGAGAAAGACAAAACTAGCCCCATTTGGGGATCAGAAATAAGCTGGTCTTGAATCTGGAGTAGGTGGTAAAAGCAGTAGCAACCCCTGATGCTTGATGCAGGGTCTCAGCCGGTCTTCCCCAGCAGACGTGGGGGACCTGGCCAGTCTGGGAGAGCTGCATTTTGCGCTCGCAGGCAGGGGCTGTGCCAGCCACAGAACCCTTGCCTCCCGACACAGGGCTGTCCTCCGCTCTGTGGGGCCCTGCCGCAACTGGCCGAATCCCCGGCATCGCTTGTCACCTTGCATTACCTGACGGACAGACTCCGGGCCCACTTTGGCCTGTGTAAATGTCACTTGTGCCGAATGCCAGAGAGGCGGAGGCGGCCGGCTGAGGCTGGCACGCAGGACTGAGTCCCGTCTCCCCAGACCCCCCCACTCTGTCCCAGAGCTGCTTCCCCACTGCAGAGCAGCTCCCTGCTGGTCTCGCTCCGCTGCCATGCTGATGTTTCTGTTCGTCCCCCAGATGATGGGAGAAAATACCTTGAGGAAAGCCATGCCATCCCTTGCGAGCCCATGGCCTTTCTGGTTGCCTTCTGTTGGGAGATGCGTGACACTGTTTTCAACCAAAATGAATCAGACTTGCAATCTCTGCTGTTTGTGCTGACCAAGCCACCCTGGCTCTTTTAGACTGAAACAGCTTTGAGGGTACTCAGCTCAGGGAATAAGTAACCCCAGTGTCAAGGATGCTTTGGCATGGCTCTTCCTGCACACCTTCTGCCAGCCGTGCAAACTGTTTGTTGCACAAGCTGATAACCTGGTAGCAGTCACCCCTCTCGGAGCACTCCAGCCTGAAAATGGGAAGCTGAGAGGAGCATTTCCCCAGGTGCAGGAGGGTGCATTTCTGCTCCCTCGGGGACTGATTTGGCAAACTTATCCCAGGAAAGGACTGGAAGTCAAAGTTTGGACACCTTGCAGGAGTGCTTTGCTTTGGTTTGTGTGGTGGTTGTTTTTTTGTTTCCGCTTTTCTAAATGCCGTTTGTATTAAGTTTATAATAGATGAATAGAATTGACCGTTGGTAAATGGAAAGTTAACACTGATGGGTTTGACTAACGGGTTTGTCACAGCCTTGGCAGGACAGTGTGGCCAGGCACTGTGGAAACAAGCATATTAACTCCGGTTTGTGTCATCAGGCCTGGCAGAGCCTGGCTTTACACCTGTGTGCTCCCCAGTAGACATTTTCATTTATCCATCCATCTCCGCCAGCAAACATTCCTTCATGCATTCATGCGTCGTCTTTGGTGTCTCATTGCTGGGGTAAGAGATGTAGGCACAAGCACTCCAGGCTTCCTGGCTTCAACCTTTCATCCCATCCTGGGGACTAGGGGATTCCCTTGGCCATAGCCCTTGAACAGTCGCTTCTTGGCACGGACACAAGCACACCATGGGGCTTGCCCTGGCCAGCAGTCTCCTTGGGTGAAAGCCTTGCTCTGGGTCCTTATGAAACTTGGAGCCTTTCTAATGGAGAAACTTAGTGGTGACAGTGTTTCTGTAAGGTCTGGTGTAAATGCAAACAGTTAAACAACTCTCCTGGGAGTCTTTTCTTATTAGTTTAAATCTTCTGCATGATAGTTTCAAAATATGCCCTTTTCTGTGTTAATGGAAATGGATGAAGAATCATTCTTCTCCTTAGCTGTCCTGGTGTGATAGATTTCTGCCCAATCTCCCCTTCAGTGGCTTATTTTCCAAGCTGAAGAATCCACAAAGGCAATGTTGTTTATCTAGTTGTTTAAAGAGGCATAAAAACAATTTCTTTGTAAGTCTGTGCTACAGATGCTGGGGAGGACTACATGCTATGGTACCAGACTACTCACAGGTGATAAAAAATGCATTTGCTTTTCTCTGAAGCCGATAATGGCACAAGTCAGGATGGTCCTTTTAAGTCCCAGGAAACAACTGAGGTACCTCTGTGAGCTGAGCTCGTAAGTAAGTAAGGTGGAGGCCAGGCAAACAGCACATCTTCTGCCCACTGCTAAAGGCTCTCCTGGCAGCTGTCTCTGGGGTGAAAGGCTTTTGCCCTTAGAAGCCATTACAAGGTAGGGATTTTGCTGCGTACTAACAGAAAACAGGCTGTGTGTCTCCATGATGGTGGCAGGGGACGTGGGGTGACTCTCTCCAGCAGCAGGCAGGAGCCCTGGCTCTGCCTCCAGACCGCCTCGCTGCCTCCAAGGCTTCTGCTGTTGTCATTGAGCCGGCTTCCTCTTGCTGCACATTGCTTTCCCACTGGGAGAATTGATCCAAAAAGCCAAAGCAAGAATTGACAAAGACCTTTTCTCCCCCTCCCTCTACAGAATTAAGTCTGAAGTGGGTTGATAACAGCGGATCGAGTCCTCCTTGACTCTGACAAATGTCTTTAATGTTATTCAGCAAGCTGACCTTTTCCCGTCTTTATTGTGCATCTTCCCTTTGAATCAGATTTGATTGTTACTTCAGGTAAAATAACAAACACTGTCACGTAAATAACTTTGCAATAATGTTAAAAGGAGGAAAAAAACAAACAAAACACCAAAGTGCTGCCTTACTTCCAAATGCAATGGGAACAAGCATCCTCTGTGCCAGCCATGGAAAACCAACTGTGTGACCTTCCCACACATCTTTGCCTTGCTACTCCAGGGAATGATTTCCTGTGTTGAAAAACCAACAGAGAAACAATGGATCATTGAAATGTTAACGACAGCTAATGCTAACTGGGGTTGGTAAATTCTAGGGGAGGGAGAAAATGTCATATGAATCCTTAAAATACAGCTAGATATATAACCCATTGGGACTAGTGGGCATTTGATGCCCAGATACCCTCTGAATATTTGAGACTGGTCTTATAGAAGACCGCATTTAGGCCTTGGGTGAGGTGTTCAGCCTCAGAGAGTGCCCTGAAGTGGCAATGATCAAGGTTGTATTGCTTTTCTATGCCACCTCTTCCCCAGCAGGGTTCAGGGGCAGATTGATCTCATGAGGCTTTTGTGAGGCTTAGTTTGGCAACGTGCACTGGAACTCTTCAGTGTGGAAGGAGGAAACCTTCTTTCCTTGTGGCTGTGAGACTGTCTGCCCAGGCAGGTCTGTGTGGTCACAGTCTCTGCTCTGTGTCATACTACATGAGGAAAAGTAATGGACAAAATATTTTGTGGGTGCCTTGCCCTGTCATCTGCATTGCTAGCGTGTCATGGGCAGTTTCTGTCCTGCATTGCTCCAGCTCCTCCTGAAGATGCTGGCATCAAGTTTTGAGAGCTGGAGGAACATGTGAAATAGCCCGGTGGAAAGGTAAGTGGGCGGGAAGGGAATGAGCTGAACCATGGGAAGAGGAAGAGGAGCCTGCTGAGCCTGAGCTATCGCAGGGAGCAAAGGTGCTTCATAAGACACGGGAAGCATTCAGGGTTTCTAGCCTGGTTGGTGGGGATTTCATGGTTTCAGATGTGTGCTGTCTCTAGAGCCCGCTTGGACAGAAGAAATGGGACCTCAGGGGATAGTTCAGAAAAAACAGCCTGAAGCAGGCAGGCAGCATGCCTTCTTCCAAGTCAGCTGAGGCACCAAAGCAGTGAAGGAAGATTTGATTATTAAGTTTTATCTTCGTAAAATGTTTTGTTGCTGTATGTAGCTCTATTTCCCGCACCATAACCAATGTTTTGCTGTTTCCCTTTATAGCATAAGGCATGTTTGGCTTTGAGCCTTGGCCAGCATCTAAGCTTCTATGACCAAGGCTAGGCAGCCTCACTCATAGTGTATTTAATCTTTCTGCTTCTCCCTGTAGATTCCCCTGTTCATGCCAGCTCCACATCTGTGAGCCCGTCATCAAGCCTTTCCACGGGAAATTCGGTGGACGGGCACCACAACTACCTCGAGGCCCCTGCGAACGCCTCCCGGGCACTGCCGTCGCCCATGAACGCGATCAGGTCTCCAGTGAACGCACTGGGCTCGCCGTACAGAGTCATCGCGTCCTCCATCGGCTCACACCCCGTCGCTCTGTCCTCAGCCCCGGGCATGAATTATGTGACGCACGCCAGTCCGCAGGTAGGCAGATGTGCACACTTGCTTTGCTACAATTCATGGAGTTCAGACTGGGTAAAGTCCCAAAACTTGAGGGAGTGGGTTGGCTGGTGGGGAGTCTGGTGTGTTTTGGCCACGTAGGGAGATCAGCTGTAAAGAACAATTTCCAGCATGTGAATCTTTTTGCATAAATCCCCCTGGCACAGGTACAGAGAAGACACCTGTATATATTTCAAAATCCTTGCACAGTAAGGGGAGAGAGCTAATTCCCAGGTCTGTTCTCACCATGGGTGCAGTCCAGTTCCCCTCTACTGCATCTGTTTCTTCTGTAACAGGAACAGGCTGCCCAGGGAAGTGGTAGAGTCACCATCCCTGGAAGTATTTAAAAGACATGTAGATGAGGCGCTTAGGGACATGGTTTAGTGGGCATGGTGGTGTTGAGTTGATGATTGGACTCAATGATCTTAGAGGTCTTTTCCAACCTTAATGATTCTATGATTCTATTGCAGTGTGTATAATTACTGTACGTGGAAATAATCAGGATAGCCAAGGGCTGCAGCATGTGAAGTATTCCCCTTCTTCCTGCAAAAGGATATCTGCTTTGTTTCATTATTTGGAAAGGAGACAGACTTTCTAGAGAGAGACAAATGTTAATGCTAAATGCCAGCCACGTACTCTGTGTTGCATATAAACTTTGCCTGGAGAAAAATGAAGCGCTCCTGCCTGAGCTCACCCAGTTGCTGAGGTTTCCCCTCCAGACAGGGGGGAGACCCAGGTGTTAAGGACGGTGCCTCCCCAGAGCCATGGATGGGCTGGGAGCCTCCCGGGGTGGCTCTGTGGTGCAGGGACAGAGACATGCTGCCCCAAGAGCCTGGCACCACCTCCGGCATGGCTGGGACCAAGGTGGCAGTGTGGAGTTTTGATAGTGTGCTGAAATGTTCTGGGAGTCCAGATCTAAGTGGAAATTCTGCCTTTTATTAACAAGTCTTTGCATTTTATTAGTGGGACCTGAAGATAGGGAGTACTCAAGAGCCTCACAGCTCCTGCTGAAAAAAAGATGGTCCCTGAGCCCTCTCTGCCCCATAATCCGTTGCTACACCATGGTCTGTCTGAAGCTCTTCCTAGTGCCTGCCACCAAGGCTGGGAGAGGATGGTATGGGGAGGCCCCTGAAGAGCTCTGGGAGAGTATAAGGGTGATTTGGCAGGTTTGGCTTACCTTTCACCAGCATGCTCAACTCCTGTGTGGGTCTGGGCTGTCTGCAGCGGGAGCCCTCTCTGCCCCATAATCCGTTGCTACACCATGGTCTGTCTGAAGCTCTTCCTAGTGCCTGCCACCAAGGCTGGGAGAGGATGGTATGGGGAGGCCCCTGAAGAGCTCTGGGAGAGTATAAGGGTGATTTGGCAGGTTTGGCTTACCTTTCACCAGCATGCTCAACTCCTGTGTGGGTCTGGGCTGTCTGCAGCGGGCATGCTGGGCATCCTTCCTCCCCTCGCACCACCTGACTGTTCCCCATCAATCTGATAATATTTTTGCCCGTGGCATCCAGGGCAGGTACTTCATGATGGTGGAGCTGGTGGCAGCACTGGCTGCGTGGAAGCTTTTCCTTTGGGGTTGGGGATGCTCCGGGAAACCGTTTCCCCAGTCTGGGCACCATGCCAAGTTCCCAGCTCCAAGGAGCGGGTTTCATTTGTGTTGCCTCTAATGTAAGGAGACAGCTGGGCCTTGGGGATTCGGCAGGGAGGCAGCTAATGGATTTGGGTTCAAGCAGTTGTCCCAGATATCATACATGATTGCACTTAACCTGCAGGAGTCAAGCTCTGAGGACACTGATGGCTAAAACTGCCCCGTTTCCCCCGGCCCCCTCCATACACCCTCTCTGCCTGTTATTGTCTCAAAGTGCAGCCAAAGAGAAAGAAAAGGTGGTACCTGAGCTCTGAGTAACATTTTAAACCACAAAAAGTTTTTCCTGGCTCAGCATCTTGCCAAGAAGAAGTTTTCAGGGTAAAAAAGGTGGCTGGGCACTTGTGGGGAGAAGGGTGTTGATTTCTCCTTTCCTTGAGCCAAGTTCAGATTTTGAAGCATTAGGATTTACAGCTGCCAGTGCCTGGTCTGGGTCTCTGCTGGGGAGAGCAAACCTCTGTTCCTTTGGGCAATTTTTCCCTATATGCTTTTATTTTCCAGTGGGGCAAACCAACCTGGCTCCTAATGTGGTAATTCTTGCTGGATAATTTGTATTTTCAATGTCATCAGACCTTTGAAGCTTTGAAAATGAAGGGACAGTGGTGAAGGAAGATGAAAACAGGCTTCATCTTTTTATTTTTCTAATGACAGGTCCAAAAATCCCCATGGGATGAATCCTTCTTGTTCTTTGCTGAAATTCCCTGTGGAAATTATTATACTTTTTCATGGGAAATGGGCAATTTCTTGGAGCAAATGGAGAGCTTGCAACAACATGCATGAAATCTAGTGGTTTAGATGTTATGGAGCCTGTAACAAAGGCTGTAGCTGGATTTTCATCCAAAGCCTTGTTTTCTGTCCCTGCTTCTGCCCTCTTGCTGGGAAGAACTTTAGCTGATAAATTGGGGTGACTGTTAAAAACAAGCTCGATGATGAAGAAACTATCCCCAGCCCTCAAAGCACGGCAGTGGGAAAGATGATTTGATAGTGGTTTTGGAGAGACGTTGCTCTTGCCAGACAGCAAAGACGTGCTCAATGGCCCTTAATCCTCACTGCCCTGCCGACAACATCTCGAAAGCAAATAGCAATAAAACGAAGCCCTGGGCAGCATCAGGCTTTGGTCTCTAATCGATGTCGGTTTGTAACCTTTAACTTGCAGCAGCCATGAGCAGCTCCCAGGGATATCAGCTGGGGGCTCTGGGCCGTTTGCCTGCATCTCACTGTAGCCGATTTTAGATGCTCAGCCTGCTCCCTTTTTTTTTAATCTGGCAACCCCAAATCTGCCTCGTTCTCCAGCCTGTGATAATGTTTGGGAACCCAAGTCCCAGGGAGTGACCAAGATGTCCATGTTTTCATGTGTTTATGCAGATTTGCATATCACGAGGCAGGGAAGCTAACCCACTTAACACTTGTTTTTTACCAAAAAAAAAAAAAAAATTACAGCTTCTCCAGCCATGCAGCAGTGCAGGTTTAATTGCAATAAATTGCCTGGCTGCAAAGCTCTTCCTTACCAAGCTGCTAGTACTCGAGGCCACAAGCAGCCAGTGATCAGCATCCTTTAATGAAGCAGGCAGGAATCCACCAGGCTTGTCACTTGGAGGCTGTAACTGAGCAGCTGAGGGTTGCTGCCTGCCCTTTTCCAGCTCTGCTTAGTCCTGGCTTTGGTTACAGCATCAGGGCAGGGTGAGAGGCAATATCTGCTACGAGGCATCTGCTTAAACCCCTCCAGCTGGATTCACCAGAGGATGTCTGTCTGCCCATGGCAGCCCCATGGAGTTGCTGGGGATAAGCTTGTGGGACAAAACCAGCAGGAGCAGCAAGGGAGGGGTCAGCTCAATTTGGGGATGGTTTCATTGAGATATGAGTCTCAACCCTCTAACCTGTCTTGTGGTTTCTGCTTCTGCAGCTCAACGTCCTGAACAATGTGAGCAGCTCAGAGGACGTCAAGCCCTTGCCGGGTCTCCCGGGGATTGGGAACATGAATTATCCATCTACAAGCCCAGGATCCTTAGTGAAACACATCTGTGCCATCTGTGGGGACAGGTCCTCAGGTAGGAGGTTTTCTTTCTTGGGGAAGGCTTTATGCAATGAAAACTCTCCTAATGTTCTGAAGCAAGGCTCGTGCAGGAGTGAACACTGTGGATGCTTGCTGGGGCCATACCGGCATCGCAGGATTCATAGCTGGGTCTGGCTTACCCAAGGGCAGGCTGTCTGTTTTGCAGATCAGTTGCACTGTGCCCAAAAGAGGGCAAACCTATAAGCCACACTCTTCTCCCTTATGTGTATAATCTCATTTTACATTTTGTCCCTGTTTATCAAAGGTAAATATATCAAAATTGCTGTGTTCTTATTTACCTGTGCTTTGTGTTAGCTGGGCTTTGGCTGTGCCTGGGTTTGCTCTCCTAGCCCAGAGACCTGTGGCCTGGCCATGCCTTGCAGACCCCTTCCAAATCAGTGCACCCCATTTGTTACCTATGGCTTTTCTGGACTTGCACTGCAGCTGAGATGTGGCTCCACATCCCTCGCCTGGGATGTGTGCCTCCTTATTGCAGGAAAGTGGCGGTCCTATAGTTCGGCCACTGCTGGTCACTGTTCCTGCAAAGAGCCGCTAAAGCCAAGTCAGGCCCGCTAAGGTGATACCCTGCAGCCAGTTTTTTCACCTTTGGGGTTGGTTTGAACTCCGCCATGCTGGAGGGAAGGGCAGATGCCTGCCTGCCGATTGATGGCTTCCCCTTGCCTCCCCAGGGAAGCACTATGGGGTGTACAGCTGTGAGGGCTGCAAAGGCTTCTTCAAGAGGACGATCCGGAAGGACCTGATCTACACCTGCCGTGACAACAAGGACTGCCTCATAGACAAGCGCCAACGCAACCGCTGCCAGTATTGCCGCTATCAGAAGTGCCTCGCGATGGGGATGAAGAGGGAAGGTATGGGCGGGTGGAAGGAATAGACTTGTAGAAATTTTCCTTATATTCGTTGGGGTAAATCTGGCTCTTGGTGGAGCATTCCAAAAACCCACACTGATAGCTTCAGGGCATTTTTGATCTCGTTTTGTAAAGGAAGTGAGGCTGATGGAGAAGCTATTACACTGTATTTTTCTTCCCATCCCACCTAAACACACATACTGGTGACTCTTGAACCTGTTAACTGATTTTGACCCAGTTAACTGACTCTTGCCTTTGGTTAGTGCCCCTTAATGGCCTGGACCTCTTGGACCTCTGTAAACCTCTGCTGTGGACACCACCCAGCAGTGAAGAGTCCTGCAGCCTGCTTGTCTCCTGTGTGAAGAGCAACCTTCTTTTTTGTTTTCAGCTTGCTGGCTTCATTTGTCACCACCTAATTCTTGCACCGGAAGATAAGGGTGAATGATATATTTCTATCTTTTATTTTATAGTTCTGTCATTTCCACTCTTAACCTCACCTTTGGAGAAGAGCTCTGGTACAGCTCACATCCTGTGGTGTTTTAGTGCTGCAGGAGAGAGCTGTATGGAAGCAGTTTGTGCAGCCTCTTCCATACTCCACATACACTCACTGCAACCCCCAAAGGACTGTGTTTCTGGCCCAAACCACCTAAGGTGTTGATCTGGAGCAAGGATCCGACCTGAGGCAATTGGACCTAGAGGGATTTTGCACTGACTTGAAGGAAGCCTCCAAGAGCTGCTGAGGGTGACGTGTGTCTGCGGTGGGTCCTGCAGCCCTGCCTCTCTCCCATACAGCTCCGGAGAGTATGAACGTCTTTGTAAAAGCCACCACGGAGTCTCTGCTGCAGGGAAGGGCAAACCCAGCAGCATGGGTGTTTATCTGTCCATCTCTGCCCCCTGCAGCTAGCTGCTCCCTCCTTGGTGGAGCAAGGACTGCTGAGCTGGATTATACTCCCAAATTATACTGACAGATGCAAGGTCAGGTAGTGACAACAATCACAGCATTTAAGCTGCTTGCTTTTCCAAGATAAAATAACTGTGCCGCCTCCAGAGTTGAATGCTAGCAGGCAGTGTAGCTGTCCCTTTTGGAGGCCGCACTGTCCCCCTGTAGAGCACGCAAGCCGCTCCCTGTGCGGGAGCTCAGACTGTGCAGGGCAGAGCCTTGGGGAAGTAGCTGTAACACTGGGCACAGGCTGAGCCTCGTCCTATTCCCTGTAGCGTCACGAATGCTGTGCTGCCTCAACCGCTCAGGGCAGCGGGGGACTGCGAAATGCCAAGCTTGAATCAAAAACCTAATCCCAGGCACGGCTCTCCCTTCCAGCTGGGTGCAAAGTGGTTCAGAGGACCAGGGTGTCAATGCAACTTCCCTTTGCAGAGCGTGAAAATTTAAACCCCAGGATCTTGGTGGATCCTGCGGGGGTTTGGCTGCAATAATCACAGAGGCTTTCCGGAAGCTGCAGAAACTGGGGACAGATTGCAGCTTGAACAAGGAATCCTGGATGAGTTTAGGGGCTGAGTGGTGGGACTGGTATTTCCTCGGCATGCTCTTTCTTCCACTAAGATTTTGATGACTTTAGAAACACTTCCCTGGCTTCTTCCTGTCCATTATCCTAAAGAGGACAAATGCTTCCCCCAGCTGGCTGGCACATATGTGTGTCCCGTGTTGCCCTCCCTCACCAGCGCCAGACTGGATACCCCACTGAGCCATCTCCTTGGGTGCTGCCAGTTCCCCAGCAGCTGCATAGTGCTGGGAAACACATCATCCCAGCTGGGAGAAACGCAGGGAAGTGCTGAGCATTGCAAAGTGGCCATGAGTCTCAGTGCTGAGGAACCTCCCGTGGTTTGGCCCTTCCCCTGAAAGCACCCTCACATAAGCCAGGGTAAGGCAAGGCTGATGCAAAGGCTTATTTCCTGACACCACTACAGACAGCAGAGCTATAAAGACAAATGGGAAGGAAATCTCCTGATTCAAGTATCTGACCTAAAAGCTTGTCACACCCTTCCAGCAGTGCTTACCTAATTGAGAAAATGGGAATCAAATTCTCCCACAGGCTTGCTGTGGGCTTGGTGTCCCCTGGTGTTTGTGCAGGTCCCCTCTCATCTTAAAGGACATTTTATCCCTTGGCCTTGGTGGTTTTCCCACTCCTCTGGATACTGACTGCCTGGTGCTTAGCTAACAGGTGGGGAAGCCATTAAGCTGTTGAATAGCGAAGCAGGGGCTGTCTGCGTGGCAGGGGCCAGCTTTGCAGCCAGCTTCAACCCCACTGAACCTTTCCTTTCAGGTGTATAAATGCCTACAGCTAGTACAGACCATTCTTTGAGAGCAGGCCAGCTGCCTACCTGTCCCTTAGGGGTTACAGGGCACTTTGGGCCCCTGCCTGGTGCTGCGTGCTCACACAGGGGAGTGATGCTAGCAGGACTGTAGTTTTGGGACATTTCTCCCCAGCCATGAGCTAAACTGATATGACACCTGCTGGTCGCTTTTTTTTTTAGCAGGACTTTCTTATTTCCCTTTGGGATTTCTCCAACAAAAATGTGCACCCAGGACTTCTATTGAGCACAAGGCTTGGCATACCATGTACACATGTCCTACACTGACCTGTCCCCCACACACCCAGCGGCCCTGGGAGTTAATAGCTGAGATCTGGAGAGAACTTCAGTGACTCTGTTCCACCAGCCAGCAGATATTTTGGGAAATGTACAAAGATGGGAGAAGAGAGTGAAGGCGTTGGGGCATTCAGAGGTGCTGGGAGCTGCTTTCTAGCAGGGTGGGTTGGGAAGAAAGGTGGTGGAGGGAGAGGTGACACCAGGGCTGGGCCAGGCTGGGTAAGCGTTTGCTCAGGATTGAGGCAGGCAGCGTGTGGATCCAGCTGGGGGTGAGGGACCGTCCAGCCCTGCTGCTGGATGCTCTGGCTGCTGTGGGACTGTTTGAAGCACGCAGCGAGCACAGCAAACCTCAGTGTCTGGGTGCTGGGTCTCTCCTGCCTCCTCCAGCATTTAGCGACAGCCGAGTCCAGGCTGCCACCTGGAGGTCCTCTTTCCTCTTCTGGAGCTTCATACCTTGGAAATCACAACCTTTTGTGAAGTTTAGAGGCCACTGGTCTACAGCAACCCCAAAGTTATTGGGGGGTGGTGGGAGCAGCCATTATAATGGACATACATCTGAAATATCCATTTATTTTCTGTTCTTCCTTCCTGAGGGGATTTCTCATCCCTCCTCCCAGAGGAAAGGGGACCCACTGTGAGCAGGTAAATGTTGCTGTGGGTGTAAAGAAGCCATGTTTCTGTTCCGCAGCTGTGCAGGAGGAGAGGCAGAGGAGCAGGGAGCGGAGTGAGAATGAGGCCGAGTCCACAAGCAGTGGCAGTGAGGACATGCCCGTGGAGAGGATCCTGGAAGCTGAGCTGGCAGTGGAACCCAAGACGGAGGCATACAGCGACATGAACACAGAGAGCTCAGTAAGGGGCACTAAAATCACTTGCAGCTTGAGATGAGAGCCTTCGAGGTGCGATTTGAAAAGACAAACCCCATGTGAAGGGCTAGCATTTTGCAAAGGGTTTTTGCTTTGCACCGCCTAAAAATCACCAACAATTTTTCTTTTGAAGCTACTCTGAATAACGACTAGAAAACAGCCTATATGTTATTTTCCTAGCATTTTTTCTAGTTCCCTTTGATTTCAGGGAGTAGACAGGGCAATGTTGGAAAGTCTGAGCCCTGTGCTGGCTTCCACGGTTGCACAGCCCTGGGCACTGCTTGTCTGCCCCAGTGACCAAGACTGGAATGGAGCTGGGCACAGCAGGTTTACTGCTGTGGTTTTATTGGTTTGGGTAAAGCTGCTGTTCCTGCCCATTCAGAGGCTGCTTGATGGCTTTTAGATATGCCCTGGGGAGCAGGACTGCAGCCTGGCATGCAGGACTTGCTTTGCAAAGAACAGTAAGCAAACAGAAAAGAGTCTAGGAACCAGCTGATTTGGCTGGTTGTAGAGGGGGTAGTAGTAATAAATACCTTCTCTTCCCAACAGTGCGCAGCTGAGATTATTGGCAATTTGATCATATTACTTGTGGCTCTGAGTATCATTAACTTGATCCGATACTGTGTGCAGTGCAGACAGTGATTATCAAGATTGTACGTTGACGAATTTGCCTCTTTTCCTCTGCTCTTTTCCTTTTGATATTGCTCTTGATTAGACAAATGACCCTGTCACCAACATATGCCACGCAGCTGACAAGCAGCTCTTCACACTCGTCGAGTGGGCCAAGCGAATCCCCCACTTCTCTGACCTGACGCTGGAGGACCAAGTCATTCTTCTCCGGGCAGGTAACGTCCCTGACCTGTGGCCTCTGGGGCTATTCCTGGTATCCCCGTCCCTTCTCTGGGCTGTGTGCCAGCCAGGCTGGATGGTGAATGGGAGATCCTGAGCTGATCCATCCCTGCTGTCACAGTGCGAGCAACCTATCCTGAGCCATGATGAGTGGTTGGCAGCAGCTGTGGATGGGGCAGTGGAATCCGCTGTTTGTTCCCCTCTTCAGGCAGACATGTAGGAGGGCTGGGGGAGAGTGAATAAATGTGTCTTGTTAATGCAATTCCTGTAACTGCAGAACTCACTCTGTGTGGGGCACATCAGTGTGTAATGTGCAAAATTATGTAAAGGGGTTGCTGATGCAAGGAATATGGTTTTTTTAGGAGGAAAAAACAACTTTTTTTTTTTTGGCACTTTGAGACCTTTTCTGCACCTTTCTTGCTGCTGGTCAGGGTTTGCCACCCCTTGCAGTGTTGGCAAGGGTGCAGCTGGTACCTGGGGTCCCATCTCTCCTGTGAGCTGAGTCTGAAGCCAGCAGGGAGAAACCAGCTCTCCTGCTCCATGTAGGACTGATTTTTTGCTGAACTGCCTCTTGTGTCCCACACACCTCCTCTTGCAGGCTGGAATGAGCTGCTCATTGCCTCTTTCTCCCATCGCTCCGTGTCGGTGCAAGATGGCATCCTTCTGGCTACGGGCTTGCACGTGCACCGCAGTAGTGCTCACAGTGCTGGTGTGGGCTCCATATTTGACAGGTACGTGGCCTGTTTCTGTCATCCCCTATCAGCAGCGGCCAGACTGGCTCTGTCTCTCCCCTCTGGAAGGGAGACATGTCCTTAGTGAGAATTAGAGCACACCTGTGGTGATTTGGGGCAGAACTAGCTTAGAATGAGGAGGGGACACTTGCATGGCTTAAAAACCAAGAATGGGATGAAAGCACCTTGGAAAGGGATTTGCAGCTGCAGAAGCAGATCCTTGGTTGGGTGTGCAGGGGGAGGAATGCTTCTCTACCTTCTCTCTAAGAGTTTGCTGTAACTGGATCTAGAGCTAATACTGATCAGCAAGAGCTTTAGCTGGCAAAGCTTTAAACCCCAACTTGCTCATATGACGACTGCGCATGTACTGTCCATGCCATGCCTGCTCCCTGCGTGGCAGGACATTGCATTACTACTCTTACACAACTGGCATGCATAAGGGCAGTGCCCATGTTTCGCACAGTAAAATGTGGAGAAAAACGCACGCAACTTTCCCCAAGTGAGTGCAAATTGTTCTTCATAGTCTGAACAGAGCACAGAGGGCATGTGCTGAGCAAAGTGAGAACGGGAGTGAATTTGATGCTCAGGTCCATGAATGTTGCTGATGCACATGTAGAAGAGCAGCGTGTGGTGTGGCTGTCCCTCAAAGCTGCCTCTTCCTGCAGAGGGGAATTGGGGCTATTCCCAGTACCTGTCCCAGATGCTTTTCAGTCCCCAGCCTTGCTGTCCCTACCTGTCTCTGATTGTCTGCCCACCTGTGTCCCCCACATGCAGGGTTTTGACAGAGCTGGTATCCAAAATGAAAGACATGCAGATGGATAAGTCGGAGCTGGGGTGCCTGCGAGCCATTGTCCTGTTCAACCCAGGTAAGTCTGAGGCCTGGGGCAGTCCCAAGTGACACGCACGCCCTTGGCCGGTCACAGGCAGGAGGGCTGTGGCAGTGAGCATCAGGACTGCAGACAAATTTGTCCCAGTCCCTGGGTGCATGACTAAAGAGAGGCCTAGTCCTTTCCCACCCATGCGTGCAGTAGCTCTGCTGGCAATGGAAAGGTCTCCTCTGCAGTGATTTCTTCCCTACCTGTATTCTCTCCCTCATCCAGATGCCAAGGGTTTGTCCAGCCCCTCAGAAGTGGAATCACTGCGGGAGAAGGTCTATGCCACGCTGGAAGCCTACACGAAGCAGAAGTACCCCGAGCAGCCAGGGCGGTGAGTGTCCCCTTGCCCCAAGCAAGGCAGGCACCTTAGGGCAGCACAGTTCCCACCCTGGAAAGAGGAGACTGAGGCAGGGGGGTCTGTGCTAGCTCTGCCTGAGCCACCCTGGGCCAGAGCCCCCGGAGCAAAGCAAGGGCAAGATACCAGTTCCCGCAGGCTGGCCTGTCCTCTCAGTGCCCTAATCCTGGGCCAGAGCCTTTAGGGTGCTGGTGAGATGCAATTTTCTTGCTTTTCAATCCAATCCTACCCTCTGCTGGCCAAGCTCTCGAAACGCGGGCAGCCGGATCCTTCTTCATTGCCGCCAGTCAAGTGATGTGCCCACAGCATCCTCTGCTATTTTTGGCTCTGGATGTGACTGCAGAGCGCTGCAAGCGGGTCGTGGGGAGGGGGAGGTAGCCTGCCTGCTGCACCCCCTTTGCAGCTGCGCCTTGAAACAGGAGGCAGCGGCTGGCTGAGGCACTGCTGAGGGGTTGCACATCCTTTCTGGGGGCTGGGGATTTTTGAAGGCTGTTTCAAGAAGGATTTAAATGACACCATGGAGATGTAAGTCACTAGTTCAAGTCTTGGAGAGAGAATCTGGATGTATCTGATGTATCTTCTTTTTTTCTTTTTTTTTTTTTAAGCTTTAAAAAAGCTAAATTCTGTTTTGAAAAGATGCATATTCCCTCCACACATGCAGAGAGAAATGCTTATTTTGAAAGCATAGGGGAATCTAAGATGGAGAACTCTCCACAGCATTTTTGGGGAGAATTTGGGCTCTGCTCTCCCATGCCCCTGGCACAGGTTTAGAAACATATGGGAGAGGGTGGCCAGTGCCTCCTGCATGCCTCTGACTCTGCTCTCCTCCAGGTTTGCCAAACTCCTTCTGCGCCTGCCGGCGCTGCGGTCCATTGGGCTGAAGTGCCTGGAGCACCTCTTCTTCTTCAAGCTAATTGGGGACACCCCCATTGACACCTTCCTCATGGAGATGCTGGAGACACCCCTGCAGGTCACTTGAGGGTCTGGCTCCACTCTGGCCAGACCCTGGCCCCCCATGCCCCTGCACAGTCTCCCACCCCTCTGCTCTGGGCCTACGAGAGCTCAAGAGATGTCCTCCACCCTCTGCTCCTCCTTGGTGGGATTGTTGTGGTTTTGTACAGCTGTAAATCACCCCCTCTAACCCTTCCTGGCCTGGCCTTGGGGGGGGTCACAGATCCTCCAACCAGTTAACCATTCCCCTGCCCCCCTGTACAGATAATTGCTTTAAATTATTTTTTCACTCTCAATAAAAGCCAACAAAACAAATAAAATAATATATAAGAGAGGCACTGATTGGAGCTGGCAGAGCAGTGTCCTCTTTTGCTGCGGTCACAGGTCTGGCTTGGGATGGGACTGAGGGACCCTCTGGAGACTCTTGGGCAGCCCAAATCAGGGCAGGAACATCACTTGGGATGTCACTGCTTGTGCTGATGGGCACAAGTCCTCTGGCCGAGAGAGAACAGGTATTGTTGCTTCTTGCTCCTGCTAAGGAAAGACCTGGAGAAACTTGCTGCTTTGAACCAGAACATTTCATTCTACCATCTTAAAAAGAAACTCTTGGACTCCTTGAATTTTTGAAGTAATTTAAAAAGTGACTTTAAAGTGCTTTTTCTTTCCTGAGCTAGTCTAGCCACTGAGGGAAGAACCGAAGTACTTCCTTTTGGTCCAGGTGGAGTATTTTGGGGTGACCCAAACCTGGTGTGCTCATAGATAATTTTCATTTTTCTGAAGCTTCATGGATCCTGTTCTCACGATTTTTTTTTTCTTTCCCCTCTGTATTTTTGCACTGGAAACAGGCTCTTCAACCCCAAATTTATAATCTCATACCTCCATAAGTGAAACTTACAGAGAGGGAAAGCACAAGACGCTCTAATAAAACCTTCCTCAAAGGTCTGCCTGGTCTTTCACCTGCTCAAATGGCACTGCTGGAGCTTTCCATCGCAACCGAGCTAACCAGAGTCAAACGAGTTAAAGACATGAATTTGTTCAATACGCGGAGCTTATCCTGGTGGGAAAACGTCCTCCCAGGAACCCGGCAAAACTGCCTCTATTATTATTCATAAAACAGGTGTAGTGTTAAGTGATCTGCCCCTTCTGACACTCTCAGCAGACAGTGCGGTGAGATGCAGCCGTGCTTTGTCTGTCTGCGTGACAGATTGCAACGCTGCCGCTTGGCGACTCGGGGAAGTTTGGGGGAAAGGAGGAGTGACAACAGGAAAGAAAGAAGGATAAAAATGAAACATTTTGTTAGAACTCCCACATGGGGACATGATTCATTCTCCAGTATTTCATTGTGAAAAGGAGAAAGAAAGAATCAAAAAAGCAGGAGAAAGAAACAAAAACCCAAAATAATGAAAACTAATTTTTTTTTTTTTAATGACACTGGAAAAAAACAGAATTTTGAAAGAGGTGAAAAGCATTGACTCAGGGGCTATTTGTAATTGAAAAGGTAATGTTCCATTAAAAGGGAAGTGTTTAAAGACAGAAACTATTCAACTTGCTCATTGTATAAAACCTTTGCCAGAGTTTGAGAGACTGCATGCAGACTGTGCTGGGGTGGTACCCACACTACGCTGCTGGCTAGACAAAGCAAGAGGTTATCTCCAGCCTGGGCTGTTACAGACTTCCCCCTCCAAGAGCTGTGGGCTTCTAAGGGCTGGTCCCCAACTAGCTGGGTTGGGTTTCTTTTCAGATTATAAAGCCCTGGGTTTCTCTGGACCTCCCTCCTCTCAGGTTTGATGGCTTAAATCAAGGAGGCTGGTTGGCATTAGCAGGCTTAGGAAGAGAAAGGCTGCAGAAGCTGATGCCACCATGTGGTATTAATGCTTTTTGTTGAAATATATAGAGGAAAACCTGAAGGTCCTCATGCATGCAGCAGACCTCTTGCTAAGATGGTATCTGAGTGCTATTTTGGAGCTTTGCAGCATGTGGTGGTTAACTCAGTGTGCTTTGGCTCTGGGGTGAGCTGCTGCAGCACATCGGGCTCAGCCAGCTGGAAAGGACAGGGTGCTTCCACACCAATAGTGCTGTCTCTTTCAGGAGCTCACAGGCTGTCCTCAGCACACAGTTGTTGCAGCTGTGCTCATAAGTGCTTACATGGACCTGCAAGGTTGGAGTTTAATTTAGCCAAGACATCCAAAAATGCTTTGGGCCATGCTCAATCCTCTGTGATAGGGGTTTAACATAGACAGCGTGATGCCTCTTGGTGCCTTAATTTGAGTCCCTGATATTCAACATTGGCAGAACGGCTCAGCACATAGGCAACAGAGAAAAATAAACTGGACAGCAGAGTGGGATCCAGCACCTAGCCCAGATGGCTCTGCACGTGTCCACTGCAGTCAGTGCGAGCAGAGCTTGTGAAGTCCCATGAGTGGTTCATGTCGATGTCTTGATGCTGATCTTAGTCCACTGTCTGTGAGCAAATCCAGACCACTGCCTGTAATACAAACAGTCACTTTTTGAAGTTGGAAGTGATGGGGTATGATAACCAAGGCTGGGGCAGGAAGTGGCCATTTGTGGCTCCTGGACACCCCTACTTTTAGCAGTCTACCTTGAGACCCTGGCAAGGTGATCTCTGGGTTCTGGGCCAAAAGGTCTCCGGGTTGCACTTCGAGCAGGGCTTGTCCTCTTTCTCCAGATGCCTAGTGGGTTTTTTTGAAAATTTGGTGTGCTTGATCATCTGCTTAATGCACACCCCACCACACACTCTCCCGCCCTGTGTCTGGAAGAGCAGCGAGAGCATGGGTCACGGAGCGGGCTGCTGTAAATAAGAGACTGCTTGCTCGTCTGAAAGTGTCACTAGTGGACAGCGGTCCTATGCAGAGAAAAGAAGTCATTGAGCAACTGAGCTCTATCTGAAATCATTGAAGACCTGAGGTTTGATGTAATTTCCTGGATTCAGTCGTAACCCTCGGATTCCTCGTTCATGTTGTGGGCCTCTATTACAACGGTGTCAAAATGCTGCCCAAGAGCAGTGCTTCCCCTAGCCTTATAAAACATAGGGGTGAATCTCTACAGACACCCTAAGGAGCAAACCCCACAATAGTTAGTAATAACTCAATGGTGTAGTCTTCCTTCAGGATGAATTGCTGCAGGAGAACATCAGCTTGGCATGGCTGGAGCTTACCCAATTTGCAGCCCTGCAAAATCCTAGTTTTCATAAAATGGTAGAAATCATAATCATGGATAAACCAAAGAACTTCTATCCTTGCACATACATTCAGCCCCAGCTTGTGTGGAGTTATACCAGCACAAAGAATTTGAAAATAACACTGAAGAACTAAAAACATCAAGAAACACCAAAGCTTAAGTCCCTTCCAACGTGGGCATTTTTCCTTGCAGACGTATGTCATGGCGGTGCCTTCAAAATCCAGGCATCAGCCACTTTTCAGGCATAACAAGGAGAGCATAACAGGGTCCAGCTACCAATCCTTTCTGCTGAAACCTGGCTCCTCCTATCTCCTCTGAATTTTGCTCTTGCCAGATTCCAGTTGCTGGGTCTTGCTACCACTTTGTCTGAAGATCCATTCATTGGTTTCCCCGTGAAAACCCTCATAGCCTCAGATTAAGCTCTGACATTTTTTCCTTTGCTCTGGGAATAATAAACCAGGCTTTGGGAATGGCTGGTGCAAGGCAAAGAGTCATAGTCTCTTTTCCACCATGCATCGCATCTCATGAGCTTTCTGAGTTAGCAGCAAGTCCCCCCCATCATAGACGAGCTTTGTATTTAGTGCACAGGCCAAATGTTTCAAAGCATTTATTTGCTGCTCGCTCTGTAGTGCTCCATGGAGGGGACTTAAAAAAGTAGTGGGTTTAGCCACTTGCGATGGGGACCTTGGAAAATGAAAACACCCTTAAACTCCATTGCTTGTGCTAAGCTGGATTTGTTTCTCACCCAGAAAGCAAGCTGGTGTGTTTTCCTGCCCTGTTTTCATTTGGGTTCTGTAGTGGCTGCTTCAGTTTCTACTGAAGTTCCACAACAGCAGTTCTGGATTGGGAATAAAAAAAAAAAAAAATCCCAAGCTATAAAGGTTTGATCTGGTTTGCATTCAGTTCAGCTCTGGACTCTCTGCTGAATTTAGTGATTCAAGGGCATGTCCTATAGACCTGAGATGACTTTCAGATACGGATGGTGTGACTCCAAACTGAGTGCCACCACCACTGGCCTTTCCTCGAGGACCTCTTGTCTGGGCTGGGCCCTGGACTGCCTTCATCATCACCCCTGAGCTCCCCTGAGATGCTCTTTTTGCTGCCTGGTTTCTCTGCTCGTCCCCTCTCTGTCCCTCCTAGCTCTCCACCTGGGGAGGCTGTGCTGAGCTGGTACCTCCTGGAGCACCAGAGGACACGGGGAGGAGGAGGGGGAGGCAGAATTAGGAGGCACGTGGGGCTCCCAGAGCTGATGGTGGTGGTGGCGTCAGAAAGGGTGGCTGGGAAGCAGTCTGTGTATTCCTCTTTCAGGAGATGATGGCTTGTATTTCATGGTGAGATACCTTGTGGTGAAAAGCATGATACAGAGACAGAGAAGCCCTGATAAATCCCCAGGTGTTTGTCAGCATTAGTGGACAAGGACCAACCTGTACCTAGGCAAGACCAGTGGCTGCCACCCCATACCTCTCTTGTCTCTCTCCCTATGCCCTCGGTGCGATTAGCTCTACCCAAGACAGACTTGGTTTGGGGGATTTCAGTCATAAAGGGAGAGGATTTTGTCACCCCAGGGATATTGGAGTTGGGCTGATTTCTGGCTTGCCTCTCTACCCGGGGCCAGCCTGCCCAGCTGGGTGTGCAGCAGCTGATGCCTATAAAGGGCTGTGAGCATGGCAGGAAGGAGAGGGTGGTGTAGAGGGATGTGTGGGCAGTGCTTTGTCTTCTGGGTCAAGTTGGCTTCAGGCATTAAAGGCACCCTGATGAGGCCCAGTGCCTCCTGTCCCAAGGGAGGTGGCTGGAGTGCCTGTAGGGAGCACAACTCATCTTCATCATCTTCCTCTTTGGTCTCCTGTATGCCTGCTTCTGGGTCTAGCCCTTCTGGCACCTGTGTGGTTCTGCATCTGCTTTGGTGGCCAGAGCTAAGGTGATGTTGGAAGAAGGATCTGGCTTTCTACTGTCTAGGACCATGTCTGTTGCTGTGGCTGTGGTTACCCACCCTTGGAGCTGAGCACTGCTGACCTCCTTCCAGCAGCGAATGGCAGGGACCTGCTGGTCCACCCAAGCTCCTCGTCACAAAATGTGAGAGCTGGGCAACCCCAGTAGGTTAACTGTTGGGGGAGATGTGCTCTTCCAACACTGCAGGCTTGTTAATTTGGTAGGCAGCTTCTGTTTAATGCTGTTTTTCCCAGACCACCCGGGTTTTGTAACACCTGGCTGCCTGCAGACCCTACAGCTAGAAGGAGAAAGCCTAGTCCTGCTTCTCCTCTGGTTTAATTCTCTTCAGCTGCTGATGCTGCGGGCTGCTGCACTTAATTCAGCCCTGGGTGAGCTAATCATGGAAACCCTGACCCTCAGAGGATGCAGCGAGCTGGCTGAAATACTCCCCCCCAGCTTTTGTAGGGCCATTGCTCAAGGTGAAGGTGTACTTTTGGAGGGGAAAGGTGAAATTGCCAGGGGACCCTGTAAATGCCCCAACCCCCCACCCCCTAGTGAGGGGGTTTGGGGAGTGTCTGTTACACCTTTGCACAAGAGAGGGTGTGCTCCAGTGCCTGTGATCTGTGTGGGAGCTGGTGTGTAAATCATGGGCAGCAACACCCTGCTGCAGACCCCTCGGTGTTATGCACCAGGCCTATCTCTCAAGCCTGATCCTTCATAGATGAGCCAGCAGTTGTGCACGAGAGCTGCGAGGTAAGGCAGTCTCCAGACCTCTCCTTACCTCGGGAGGAGGAGGAGGAGGGGGAATTCCATGGGGTGACAACATCTAGGGGGGGAATGACTCCATCCTGGCTGTTCCTGCATCTCTGATCAGACCAAATCAGGTGGGTGGGCAGTCTGAGTATAGAAGCAAGGTGCCCTGTACAGGGCCAGAGTTTTTAGCAGTGCTGAAGAATGGCATCCCCGCCCCACGGGGCTGGCCCCTGGCTGTGTAAAGAAAATCTACTGCCCTGCACAGCTCTGCAGCTGGGGTGGGGTGGGATGGGATGGTTGTGCTGGTTTGTACAGGGAGGAAGAGTAGCGTGCGGTGCCTGGAGCCCCTGGTCACGCTGCAGTCCTTGCTGGGCTGGTGTCTTGGCAATCTGGCTACCCAGAAACTTGGCTGGAGCTGCTCTCAGGAGAGACAAAGACGGAGGCATCGGAGTCCGGTGCCTCCCTGCTGCAGCTGCAGCTCAGCCTTCCTGGGTGTAAGGGATCAGAGCTGTTTCACACTGACCTGTGTGATGGAACCAATGCTTTCGTGCCTGAGCTCCCAGTGTAGTTATACTGGGATACAGTGGGCCTGTCCAAGGACCCTGTTTCCCTCTCCCATGGGACTTTGGCAGGGTGGTGATCCA